>NW_020172363.1:70226-80473 GCF_003031525.2 Neophocaena asiaeorientalis asiaeorientalis
CATCTCGTATCCTTATGTATTTTCATATTCTTATATATTTGTGTCTATCTCCACCCCTCAACCCCCGGGATGTGAGCTTCTCAATGATTGGGATCTTAAAGGGATTTATTTCTCTCTGTCTCCCAAAGCACGTAGGACTGTGTTTTCTTAGTATGTGCTCCATAAATGACCACTAAAATAAAGTTAATGCAGTGCATCCACCATCTTCTTTTTGTCATCAGTGGTAACACTTTAAAGTGTATTCTCACGTAGTAACATGCAGTATTCCTTATGGAATGGCACAGAGCTTTTTGCCACCATTATTTAAAACAAAAGGGGAGTCCAAGTAGGAATTTATCCATGTAATGTCATTTGAAAGGCCTCAAATTGTCTCTTTTTTATTTTTTAATGTCTTTATTGGAGTATAATTGCTTTACAATGGTGTGTTAGTTTCTGCTGTATAGCAAAGTGAATCAGCTATACATATACCTATATCCCCATATCTCCTCCCTCTTGCGTCTCCCTCCCACCCTCCCTATCCCACCCCTCTAGGTGGTCACAAAGCACCGAGCTGATCTCTCCGTGCTATGTGGCTGCTTCCCACTAGCTAGCTATTTTACATTTGGTAGTATATATAAGTCCATGACACTCTCTCACTTCGTCCCAGCTTACCCTTCCCCCTCCCCATGTCCTCAAGTCCATTCTCTATGTCGGCGTCTTTGTTCCTGTCCTGCCCGTAGGTTCTTCAGAACCTTTTTTTTTTGAGATTCCATATATATGTGTTAGTATATGGTATTTGTTTTTCTCCTCCTGACTTACTTCATTCTGTATGACAGTCTCTAGGTCCATCCACCTGACTACAAATAACTCAATTTCGTTTCTTTTTATGGCTGAGTAATATTTCATTGTATATTTGTGCCATATCTTCTTTATCCATTCATCTGTCGACGGACACTTAGGTTGCTTCCATGTCCTGGCTATTGTAAATAGAGCTGCAATGAACATTGTGGTACATGACTCTTTTTGAATGATGGTTTTCTCAGGATATATGCCTAATAGTGGGGTTGCTGGGTCATATGGTAGTTCTATTTTTAGTTTTTTAAGGAGACACCATACTATTCTCCATAGTGGCTGTATCAATTTACATTCCTACCCACAGTGCAAGAAGGTTCCCTTTGCTCCACACCCTCTCCAGCATTTATTGTTTCCACTTCTGTGGTTCTTAGCCCATATTCATAAATTGAGAAAATGCTAAATTTCAGCTTGACGTTGTAGAAATTAAAAATAAAATTTTTTAATTTTCAAATTTGTAGATCCTCTGAATTTTACCCTTTAATCTTCTTGAAGCGTCTATGAGCTCCATGTTAAAAACTCTGCTTTGGCAGAGAAACAAGACCAAAGTGCCTTCATATCTAAATACCTACATGGAGTAGAGCTGCCCACCGACCTAAAATGCTTACCTCAGATGTTTAGGTGAACAGAAATAAACTTTTATCTTCTTTAAGAGTCTTATTTATTCCTGTGTTTATCATCTGTCTATGACTATCTATGTATCTCTATCTGTATCTATCTTCCCCTTTAGTTAATTTATTTTATTTAATCTTCTTCCACTGATGGACGCTTAGGTTGCTTCCAAGTCTTGTGTATTGCAAATAATGCTGCAAAGAACATGGGGTGCATATATCTTTTTGAGTTAGTGTTTTCCTTTTCTTTGGATAGATAACGAGAATTTGAATTGCTGGATCATGTGGTAGTTCTATTTTTGATTTTTTGAGTAGCATCCATAATGTTTTCCCTAGTGGCTATGTGCTAATTTACATTCCTACCAACAGTGCAGGAGTGTTCCCTTTTCTTCACATCCTCAGTGACGCTCGTTATACAGCAGCCATGGCTCACGGGGCCCAGCCGCTCCGTGGCATGTGGGATCTTCCCGGACCAGGGCACGAACCCGTGTTCCCTGCATCAGCAGGCGGACTCTAAACCACTGCGCCACCAGGGAAGCCCTTCTTGTCTTTTTGGTAATAGCCATTCTAACTGGTGTGAGGTGATAGCTCATTGTGATTTTGATTTGCATTTCCCCGATGCTTAGTGATGTTGAGCATCATTTCATATACCTGATGACCATCTGTATGTCTTCTTTGTTTCCTCATTTTGTTTGACTCTCTGTGTTGGTTTCCATGTATTAGATGAAATAGCCAGCTCTTCCAGTCTTGAAGGACTGGCCTTGCGTAGGAGGATGAAACTGATTGTTGTACTTTGCCCTCGCTCTTGGTTGTCTCTCAAACCTTTGTGATTGTCCTAGCAGACGCTTTTAGTTTTAATAGCTCCCATTGGTTGAGGGTGTGCTACAGCCTGTCAGTGTCCCAAAGTGGGGGGTTCTCAGCCCCCAGGTTCAGGCTGATTGGAAGCCAGATCCTCAGGCAGCAGCTTTTCAAGTATACAAATATAATAGTCCTGTGAGACTACAATGACAAACCCTGCTGGCCGCTATTGCTGGCGATCTGGAGGTGTTCCCTAGGCGACAGTCACAAAAATCTGGGCCCTAGATTCGTGTATGATGTCCTTTGTGGGAGATACCGGCAAGCTATAGCGAGGCAGACGGAGAGCACAGAGATGGCCTCCTGGCCTATCTTCCTTGAGAGCACCTCCTTAGGCCTCTAGAAGTGTGCCAAACCCGAAACCTAGGCCAAAGCTCTAGGTCGAGCAAATAGTTCTCTTTCGCAGAAAGACTGGGAATGTGTTTCATTCTCTTGTCTGTGCAGTGCACTACAGAGAACTGTCTGATTGTTACAGTCCCATGGAACCCAGGAATGCAAGACCCCCTGGCCACCAGAGCCAGGTATTCAAGGGGCACATACCCTGGGTGGCACCAGACATAAAAAATGGGGCACCAGGGCTTCCTGGTGGTGCAGTGGTTGAGAGTCTGCCTGCCGATGCAGGGGACACGGGTTCGTGCCCTGGTCCAGGAAGATCCCACATGCCATGGAGCGGCTGGGCTCGTAAGCCATGGCCACTGGGCCTGTGCATCCGGAGCCTGTGCTCTGCAACGGGAGAGGCCACAACAGTGAGCGGCCCATGTACCACACAAAAAAAGGTGGAGGCACCAGGCAGGTGTGAGAGCTGCCCTGTAACAGATACCGGTGTTCTGGAGTGTGGAAGACGGAGATTGCAGAAAGAGTGCCGTCTTCTGAGCTCTCTGCTAAGGTTCACCATCAGCCCTTAGGTGTGTGTTTAACTAGATGCTTGCTCTTCAGTCTGAGGCTCTGAGGATAAGTTTATAGGCCTCTTTCATGGAAAGACTTGGCTCCTGACTCTGTTGCCTCTTGCGGTGCCCAGACGGTGATGGCTGTTTCAGCACTCTTTCTCTGTTGGCTACAGTCCCATGGGAACTGTGAGTAGAAGGCCGACTGGCCCCCAGAGCCAGGGGACATAGAGGTGTCTCCTGGCAGCAGCTGCAAAACCTGGGATGCCAGACAAACTCCTTTCTGGGAGATACTGAGCAGCTGGAGTGAGGCAGAGGGAGAGTACCAAGATTGCTTCCACCAGCCTCCGCTCCCTGAGAGCACATTTACAGGCCTCAAGAAGTTTGCCAGACCAGAAGCCTGCCCCTCAGGCCATAGCTCCTGGACAATCAAGAAGGTCTCTTTCTCAGAAAGACTGGAGTGTGTTTCAGTCTTCTACTGTGCAGGGCCCTGGAGGTGGTAGTCTGCCCTGTCTCTCTTTGTTAGAGTCCATGCAATCTTAGTCATCTGACTCTGGTGGATTAGTGTTCAGTTAGCACAGGATGGAGGTCAGAGGCGACAAGAAAGGGAATAAAGTTTTGGATAGAGAGATTAATCATATCTTCGGCAGGGGAACTCAGCTTTAGGGGGACTGGGCTTCATGGAGCTGCAGGTTTGGTGTGTCCACAGGAGGAGCTGAGTTCAGGACCTTCCTATGTCCCCATCTTGAACCACCTCCTTATGTTGTGTTTTTGATTTGCGTTTCTCTGTTGAGAGAGTGGTAGATGGGGGAAAACGTTTTTAAAATATATCAAAAAGTAAAACACATACAAGAACCTACTGGAGAATGTGACCTCAAGAATAAAACCTCATGTTTGACAAAATACATCCTAAACAAAGTGAAAGTAAGATTTTTGCAATACACAGATCAGGCACAGTGATATAATGAATGCCTATGAAAGTAATAAGAAAATGACATACCATCAGAGAGAAAACATGGGCAAAAGTTTGAGAACGCAGTGCTCAGAGGAAGCAACAAGATTGTCTGATAAAACTATGAAAACTGGGTAACTGCACCCAGGCTCTGGCTGTAAAGGTAATTTTCGGGTGTCACAGGTTGGAGAAGTTAATATGATGACTTACATGATAATCTGATTTCTATCATGACTGAGATGCACTACATATTCCACAGAGACAAAGATCTTCCACAAAGGCATGTGCCGACAGGAACATCTGAAAAACAGCTTCTGGGATTTGGAATTCCAAGTGACCCTTATCTGTGTGTTTGTGAGTGAGGGTGCTAGTTGTGCAGGTAGACAGAAGGGTTCTGACCCCTTCTGCCATGTGATTCACACCTGAGGCACTTTCTGCAGGGATATGGAAATACCTCAGATAATGCCTTTATTCTCCCCCTCCTAGGAAACTGGCATCATTAGATGCCTGGTGAAAGTGAGAGTGGAATTAGGACTGAGTGACTTCTGACGTCTCCTTCAGACCCAGCGTATGTTATGGACATGTTGTAAGAGTGTGCTGAACTGGGACTGGAACGCAGGTGTGTGTCTGACAAGAAAGCCAAACGTTTCAAGCCTTTTATCTAAACTGATTTCCTTAAATCATTATTAGACATATTTTCTCTCCAGTGCATATCCCCTTGTAAGTCTCTGGTGTTTTCTCTAATGTTTATTCATTCATTTACTGGATTGAGGGTTTCAAGTGGCTGAGGTGGAGATTAAAATTTTGCTTCTGAGGATGAATGTGCACTATCTAGTAGCAGTAGGGAAGTGATATCAACCTTAACAACCTGAGGTCCCTTTGGTTTCTATGACAACGGAACTCTACCATCTTACCCTGGGAGGGGAAACATTTAACTTGGATGTTTACAGGCAGAAAGTGTGTGATACTGGCATCAAAATAATGTGGCTGTCTACCCTCAGTATGAGTGTGTGTGTATGTGAGGATATTGGGGCGGGGAGGAATTGAATATTTGATTGCAAATGTAAGGGTTGATCAATATCTTGTGGGGGACGGCTGGCAGCCACTGCTGAGAGCAGACTGAAGAGGCAGAGTCACTAGTTAGTCCATTCTGTCCCTTGTTTCTGTGTCCTCAGGTGACACATCATAGTGTGAGGGCTCTGTGATCTGGGATTCTGTAGAGCCAAAGTTTGTAAACCTTTTTGACTATGCACCCCTCTCCAAGAATAATCTTTGCAATATCGCTGAAAGATGTGTATTTATAATATGTCGACATACATTGAGGAAATGTGGAGAAGGTAAATGATGAATGCACAAATTTTGAAGCCAATGAATTATGAGATACAATGAATATAATGGAAATATTAATACATTTTTTCCTGGTCTCCAGTGGATCATTTACCTAGCTCCTAGGTGTCTGAACACGTCTGGAAAATACTACTCCAAATGAAAACTTTTAACTTATCACATCACTAGTTAAACCCTATAAATGGCTCCCCATTGCTACAGGCATAATGGACAAGCTCCTTAATAAAACTTCTGGTCTCAGTGGTTGAATTCTGATTGTGAATTTTGTTGATGCGACAGTTTTTTTTCATTAGTTATGTTTCAAAGGAGAGGAAGATTAGTTAGAGTACTTCCTGTTGTTTCCTTTGTATGAAATACACTATAGTAAGCAGTTGGTATAAAGTATATTTCAGTCTCTCAGCTTCACATTCCTGACTCTGCTGTGATACTGAGGCGTGTCACTGATAACCCTGTTTCTGATTTTCTACCTTGTTCACTGTTAGGTTGTGCTCCTAGGGAGGGCCACACAGAGACATGTATTTGGAGAAAGGGAAGCAAGTAAACCACACTTCTGATTCCTGGGATGAACTCTCCTTGATCGTAGCATATTTTTCTTGTCATATATTGCTGGGTTAATCTGCTAAAATATGGTTAAATTAATGAGGCGTATTGGGCTGTAATTTTCATTTCATGTCATGACTTTTCTTTTTTGATTTCAGGGTAACGCAGGCCTCATTTAATAAGTTGAGAATTGGGGATTCCCTGGCAGTCCAATGGTAGGATTCTGTGCTTTCATTGCCAAGGGTGTGGGTTCAATCCCTGATCAGGGAACTAAGATCCCACAAGCCATGTGGTGCCGCTTTAAAAAAAAAAAAAGTTGAGAATTGTTCTCACCTCTTCTTTTTCCCCAGGAATAGTTTATGTAGAATGACTATTGAATTGCCTTCTGTGTCCACATATGATGGAGGAACAAGGACCTATTAGCGTGCTGTTGCTGCTGTAAAACACAAGCACAAATTCAGTGGTTTAAAACCACACATATTTATTGTCTCACAGTTCCGGAGGTCACAGGTTTGAAATGGGTTTCTCTGGGATGAAACCAAGGTGTCAGCGGCGGCCATACCATTGCAGAGGCTCTAGGAAGAATCTGTTTCCTTGTCTTTTCTAACTCCTAGTGCTACATGTTTTACCTTCCTTTGCTTAGAGCCTCTTCTTCCATCTTTAAAGCCAACCAGGAAGCATCTTCAAATCTCTATTTCAATCTTCACATCGCCTTCTCTCTTACAAGGACACTTCTGATTACACTGGGCCAACCCAGATATTGTGGGATATCTGCAATATGCTGCAAAATCTCCCCACTCAAGACCCTTAACATAATCACATCTTTAAAGTCTTTTTTTCAATATAAGGTAATATATTCCCAGATTCTGAGGGTTAGGATGTGGAGGTTTTGGGTGTCTGTAATTCGGCTTACCACAAGTTCCTGTGAAACACCAAAATAGTCAGAAAAAAACTATGAAACAATGGTTTTCAACACGCTGGACAAAAAGCTACAAAGGACAATGATAAATGAGAGACTGCAAACAAGTCAAAGCTAGCATCATACTTACTACTGAAAGACTGAAAGCTTTCCTCTTAAAAATCGAATGCAGACAAGGCTGCCTGCTCTTTCCACTTCTATTTAATAATGTACTGGGGGTTTTAGTGAGGACAATTAGCCAAGGAATGGGCAACATCCCTGTATCAGTCCCAGGACGAGTTGTGCTTGCAGAATGGCACGTCAGGGGCCGTGGGGTCGCCACCCATAGGGATTTACAGGCGGTAGTGCGAGCCCTTTGGGAAGAGCAGCGTGGGCAGGAGGTCGCCCAGCCCATAGTCGAGGAGTACTGGGATGTACAGCTGGTAGAAGGGGAGGAAGAGGCAGAGGGAGAGGAGGAGGAAGTGGAGAAGGCAGAGGAGGCTGAAGAGGAGGAAGTGGACGAGGCGGAGGAGGCTGAAGAGGAGGAAGTGGACGAGGCGGAGGAGGCTGAAGAGGAGGAAGTGGAAGGGGGGGAGGGAGGCGAAGAGGGTGGAGGGGGACGAGGCGGAGGAGGCTGAAGAGGAGGAAGTGGAAGAGGCCGAGGAGGCTGAAGAGGAGGAGGTGGACGAGGCGGAGGAGGCTGAAGAGGTGGAAGTGGAGGAGGCGGAGGAGGCTGAAGAGGAGGAACTAGAGGCGGAGGAGGCTGAAGAGGAGGAAGTGGAGGAGGCAGAGGAGGCTAAAGAGGACAAGGAGAAGAACGAAGAGGCGGAGGAGGGAGACAGATACAAGGAAGATGACGAGAATTATGTGGACAAAGAGGAGGAGGAGGATGGTGAGGAGGGCGCAGAAGTGGTCGCGGATACCTGTGAGTTCCCACTGCGCGGGTTCAGTCCCTTCCCTTCTAGACCCCGTATTCATTATAACGACCGTGTCCTGGCCCGGCCCCACCCCGGCCACGCGGTGGTCAGACGCTGCGCTTGGGAGCCCAGGGAGCCAGGAGAGAGAGGGGACCAGATGCTGGAAGGCGAGCACCAGGCAGAGGGCATACTGCCCTGGAAGTCGCGGAAACCTGCAGAGGCGGCGGCATCACAGAAGGCAGAGGAACCTGCAGCTGCGGTAGCAGAGGCCGAGTTCTGGTTGGGCGAGGTCCTGGCTGATGCCGCCGAGTCCTGGGAGGCTGCAGAGTGTGGACCCAACGACGGGGCCGAAGCTGGCGAGGGGCGGCCCAGGCCTCAGGCCCTTGCAGCCCCTGCTGGGGCATCGGCCTCAAAGGCAGGCTGCGCTCAGCGCTGGCCTCTGGCGGTTAGGCAGTGGGTCAAAGCTCTCAAAAACCGTCAGGCACGATATGCACAAGTAGAAGCCCAGTTCTCTAAAGACCTTTAGGATCTGGAGAAAAAGTATGCTGCCTTCTACCACCCGAGGGGCAAACAAATGGCATACCTCACTTTTGGCTGACGGGCTTCTAAAAATGCAAAGATTCTCAGTAGGACGACCTGAGAAAATGATGAAACGGCACAGGGGCACTTTTCAGTGGTTGAGGAATCAGTGAGCTTCACGGTAGAATTTGTCTTTAAATCGGGTGAACATTTTCCAGTGACGTTCTGGCAGAAACATACAAAAATGCTCTCAGGATCAGACGATTTCGATCCCTTCTCCAAAGGGCCAGAAATAATCAGCAGCACAGTGTGTGAGATCTGCTGGAAAGAGGGGGAACATGTTGTGAAAACTGTCAAGAAGCAGAAGTGTGAGGGCCATGGAAGTGTTGTATCAACCAGTAGGAGCATGGCCAACTATTCTTTTTACTTATTTATTTATTTTCTGACATATTTCTCTTCTCCAGATCCTCCCGAGGGCAGAGAACTAGATTCTGCTGCCGATTTTAAATCGGGAAATGTTGTCCACCACCTTGTGATGCCAAAGTCCGTATCATTCGACACTAAAGAAGAGAGTCAACATCTGTATGAAAACGCTGATGAAGAGAAAGAGGATGGAAATGAGGAACCAGAAGAAGGACCCAAACTGGATATGGTCTCAGCAGAGGGCAGCTCTGGAGAATGCAGGTATTATTGTATAGTGCAAGCATTCCTGACATATACCTGTTACTAACAGCTTTATGTTTTGCTTTGTTTACATCCTTAATCAACTTTTTACCTTTTTAACATCTTTATTGGAGTATAATTGCTTTACAATGGTGTGTTAGTTTCTGCTTTATAACAAAGTGAATCAGCTCTAGTATACCTATATCCCCATTCCTCTTCCCTCGTGCATCTCCCTCCCACTCTCCCTATCCCACCCCTCTAGGTGGTCACAGAGGTCCGAGCTGATCTCCCTGTACTATGCAGCTGCTTCCCACTAGCTAGCTATCATGTTTTTAATAATTTTTGTAAAGTAAATAAGAAAAAATTGATGAAATTTAGTTTTGGAAAAACAGTTTAATGTTAATAATGTACTTGTCTTCTAGATGGTATAGAAGGAAGTGTGTTCTGAAATGTATTTCATTTACAGCCGCAAGTCCTCTGTCCTGTAGCTTTAAGACTACTACAGATGGGAAATTTATCAGACCTGGAAATAGAGACCTATATTTTTTTAGAGGTCTAAAATATAGAGACCTATATTTTTAGAGAGTGGCCACGAGGAGAAGCAGCTAAAACGACCAAGCTGTGCTCTAGCTGTACCTTCATCACCTGGCCACAGAAATGGAGTCTCTTGAAATAACAATGCCTCTGAGAAGGTGACTCCTTACAAAGTAGTAAAAAGTCAAGGATTTCAAATAAGACTGCATTTCATGAGTCATTCACAAATATTACTTCAATTTAGATTTTTTATTCAAAAGAAACGAAAATTAGCCATAGTAAGATTATTGGCTATCACTGAGTTGGTAATTCAGTCTTAGTTTCTTTTTCCTCTACCCATTCATCTTTTCCTTTCTCTCTCTCATCTCTCTCTCTCTCGCAGTATCACACTGTTTCTTTCTCCCTTTCTTAATTTTTACACCTGCGGATGTTTGATAACAGCCTATTTCTCTTTTTACAGATACGGGAACCGGAGGTCTGGGGATATAAGGGATTTATGATTTGTGTAAGGAGCATAGGCTCTTAAGGTGGAAAGACATTTAAATCACAGAGTGGCCTTTCAAGAAAAAAAGCTAGCATTTATAGTGGTGGGCAAGAGAGAGATGAGGTTGGTGTGATGAAATGATGTGAACCCCGACAACCAAGGGTCTGTGCTACAAGACAAAAACGTTTTGTTTTCTCCTTGGAGAGCCAACA
>NW_020172363.1:80944-84340 GCF_003031525.2 Neophocaena asiaeorientalis asiaeorientalis
TGAGAAGGTGACTCCTTACAAAGTAGTAAAAAGTCAAGGATTTCAAATAAGACTGCATTTCATGAGTAATTCACAAATATTACTTCAATTTAGATTTTTTATTCAAAGGAAACGAAAATTAGCCATAGTAAGATTATTGGCTATCACTGAGTTGATAATTCAGTCTTAGTTTCTCTTTCCTCTACCCATTCATCTTTTCCTTTCTCTCTCTCATCTCTCTCTCTCTCGCAGTATCACACTGTTTCTTTCTCCCTTTCTTAATTTTTACACCTGCGGATGTTTGATAACAGCCTATTTCTCATTTTACAGATACGGGAACCGGAGGTCTGGGGATATAAGGGATTTATGATTTGTGTAAGGAGCATAGGCTCTTAAGGTGGAAAGACATTTAAATCACAGAGTGGCCTTTCAAGAAAAAAAGCTAGCATTTATAGTGGTTGGCAAGAGAGAGATGAGGTTGGTGTGATGAAATGATGTGAACCCCGACAACCAAGGGTCTGTGTTACAAGACAAAAACGTTTTGTTTTCTCCTTGGAGAGCCAACAGATGTTCATAGTATTGACTCCTATTTAGAAAGTCCCTAGTGCGTGTTATTGGTGTTCAATTGTTAATTGACTCTTATCCCACCCTACAGTTGGAAGGCATAAAAAGAAGTGGACAGCGAAAGAAAAGAAGAATTTGCTCTTCACGGATATTCTAGTTTTCATTAGCCCACAATACAAATGTTGTTTCAAAGTTCAACATCCCAAAATGATATTAACTGACATCTGACGTTATTCTTACCTCTGACAGATAAATTTGACAATATTGCTCACATTGAAAATAAAAGCTTGTTTGACATGAATAAGCTGCAGAGTTTTTTTTTTTACATAAATAACACAGACTCCAATGTATCTTGGTTCTATTTATTTCGGCCCACCTTACTGTCATTGAAAGGGATTTCTTTCAAATATTTGGTAAGCCTGTTTGACATCCCTTTGTAACAACCTCAAATAAATTAAAATATTAGATTATAAACAACTTGTGTGGCAATAGAGATTGTGGCCCAGCCTCTGGTATATGTTACTGAAAGAAACTGATGGATGACCTAGCTTGCCTGGAGACCAGATGGTGCTAGTGGCCTGCCATGGAGCAGCAGCAGCAGCCTCGGCTGGGAACGTGTTTCAAATGCAAATTCTCAGACCCTGCTCCAGACCTGCTGAATTGGATATTCTGAAGGTAGGCTGCTAGCCATCAGGGTTTTACAAGTCCTCCAAGTGCTACTGAAGCACACTAACGTTTCAGAACCACTGCTTTAGAGCAATGGGGAAAACATTTAACTACACCCACAGTAGGACCAGCCTTAATTCACTGACTTGGTACTATTGCAGGTAAACTGAACAGGATGGTGAGATCTGGACTGAGGAAGACACTACAATTCTCGGGGGCCTGAGACACAAAGACCTCCCAGAGGGATGTGTTAGTTTCCTAGGGTTACCGTAACAAATTACCACAAAGCAGGTGGATTAAAACAACGGAAATTTATTCTCTCACCATTCTAGAGGCCAGAAGTCTGAGGTCAAGGTGTCGGCAGGGTTGGTTCCTTCTGGAGCCTCGGAGGAAAGATCTGTTCCATGCCTCTCTCCTAGTTGCTGGTGGTTGCTGTCAATCTTTGGCATCATTTGGCTTGTATATGCACGATTCCAATCTCTCTTCATCTTTGCATAGTGTTTTCCCCTGTGTGTCTGCTTCTGTGTTCTTTCTCTTCTTATAAGGACACCAGTCATATTGGATTAAGGGCCCACCCTAATCCAGTATGACCTCATCTAAACTTTATTACACCTGCAAATACCCTCTTTCCAAATAAGGTCACATTTACAGGTTCCAGGGGTCAAGACTTCAACATGTCTTTTGCGGGGACACAATTCAGCTTATAACAAGGGGCAAAGATTCAGTAGTGGAAGGGACGAATAGATAAAGGAGAAACCTAGTTCCAACACGATAAAAGCATTATGATACCATGCACATATGAAGTTTAAAGACATGCAAAATTACTAGGTTGATTATAGATACATCTATTTGTAGTAAAAGGCATACATAGGAGTAATGCATACATATGTAGTATGCAGAAAGGTGTGTATGAGAACAATAAACTTATTTAAGACTGGTTAAATCTATGGAAAAAGACGGAGAATTCAGTTGGGGAGAGGTACACTGGGTTTCAATTTTATTTGTAAGCTTATGTTTCTTAAGACGGCTGATGGTTGCATGGGTGTAGCATTTTCTGTGCCTTTGTCGAGGTCTGAAATATGTCCTAATTTAAAGAAAATTAAAAGAGGAAATTGGCCTAGTATCTGGAACCTCTTTAAGGGAAAAAAGTGAAGTGGTACTTGAGCAGAGCAGAGGATCAGAGAAGGGGAGGACCAGGGGTTTGAGGGTAGAAGGCCTTATTTCTATATTTAGTTAAGGCTGCTTGAGAGCTTGCTAGTTAGCATCAATACCGCTTTCTGTTTTCTATGCTAGTTCCTCACGTATGGAGAGTAGATTAACATTATTTATTTATGTGTGTATCTCCCCAGCTCCCTAAAGTGTGAGCTTCTGACTTGTTCGGAACGGAAAGGCTTTTATTGATTTCTCTCTCCTAAAGCACTGTGTTTTCGTCTCCGTAAATGCTTGATAAAGGTCTGTTAAAGTGAAGTGAGTGTGAGGTGTCCACAACCCTTTCCCCTGTCACTGGTGTTGACATTTAAAAATGCATTATCATGTAGTAACACAGAGTATTCCTCATGGCTAGAACAACAACAACAAAAGGCACAAGGCCTTTTGTCGCCATTGTTTAATGAAAGAACAGTGCAAGTAGAAATTTATCCATGTAGGGTCCCTGGAAACTCCTCAAATTGGTTTGGTTCCGTATGGTTCATGCCATGCCAGCAGGGGGCGTGTGTGTGTATTTCTGTGTGCATATAGTTAGCGTATTAACTATAGTTAATATTTAATATTAAAGGCCTTTCCCTGGGCTGAAGAATTTTCGGAGGCTCACTTTATTTATTTATTTATTTATTTTTGGCCACGTCGTGTGACATGCAGGATATTAGATCCCCGAACCCATGTCCCCTGCATTGGGAGCAGAGTGTTAACCACTGGACTGCCAGGGAATACTCCCCTGGTGGCCCCATGTCCCAAGCCCCAAGAGACATGTGTGTTCCTCTTCACTGCCTCTGTGCTTCTCAGAGCTGAGGGGCAGTGTCAGTGTTATAGTCTCAGGGCTGGGAGGTATCTACGAGGTGAAGGCTGCGTATCCAGGTAACAGGACAAGTGGGCTACGTTATCCACATGGATGCACCTGAAGCCTCTCAAGGTCACTCAGAAGACTTTGAACTTTTTAAAGTAAGAAAATGATATGATTTTATTTGGGTT
>NW_020172364.1:0-11809 GCF_003031525.2 Neophocaena asiaeorientalis asiaeorientalis
TATTGTTTCTAGATTTTTTGATGATGGCCATTCTGACTGCAATGACCGAACTTTTAATAAAAGTTTTGCTGCCAACAAGCTGATTGACCTTAAGTAAGTCATTAAATCTCTTTAGGACTCAGTGTCTCCACCCGACTGACATTGGGAAAGGGAGCTTAGGACACATGACATCCTCATCTCTAAGAGTCCTTCTAACACTAATATTTATTCTAAAATTTAGAATACTCCCACTCTCTTGTTAGAAGTGGACTGCCTGCTATAACTTCTATCAGTGAAATCTTATCTTGACTATCATTAAACTAAATTTAAAATAGTTTTATTAGTGAATTTAATCACAAGAAAAGACCTCCTAATTTAGGAGTACTGAAAAGAAATATACATGTACTTCAATCTTAATGCCCTTGGAAAGGCTTATTTATGTCAGACTCGATTTTGGAAATTTTTGACTAAGCAGCCTCTCTGAATACCTGACTTCCATTAGATTACAGCTGGTACTGTCCATTGTCTATCTAAAGCCTAACAAAGAAAAGAGAAAGGCGGGAGTGTATTCATTCTCTTCAATTCAATTCTCTTCCACACAACTGATTTAGGAAACAATTTTACCCAAGATTTACCCAAAATTTCTTTGGAATAATTACTCTACATTATCTAATTTGGATGTGTTTTCAATTTATTATTTCAAAAAATTAAGTCACTAAAAAAGCACTGAGTAATTTTCTTGCTAGTAAATGCCACTTCAGATCACATTCTCAAAGTATACTATATATTTGCTGGGTTAGACTAGAACAAGTGTATACATAACCACTACCTGGGATCATCAATAAATCAATGTAAGATTTTCCAGGAAACAAAATACTAAATACGCAAACTGGTAAGTGTGTTAGTTGTTCTATCGTCACTCGTCATTTCAGAAGTTCTCCAAGTGAGAAGGGTTTAAGGCCTTGCCACTCAAAGTACAGTTTGTGAACCAACAGCATCAGCATTTCCTGGGAGCCTGTTAGAAAAGCAGAATCTCAGGCTCAACCTCCAGGCCTGCTGTATCAGAACCTATAGTTTAGCAGGACCCTCAGGTGATTTATGCATAGATTACAGTTTGAGAAATACTGGTAGGCACATTGGAGAAGTAATGAGTAGGCCTGAATTCTAATCCTGATTCTGCCATTAATTACCTATACTTAATTTCACCTCAGTTTCTTCATCTATAAAGTGAGACTAAATATTAATTACCTCAAGGAATGTTCCCTGATTTTATTTACTTTTTAGATCTGAAGACTGGCACCAGAGTAAGTCCTCAATAAACATTTGTCAAATCTAGCTACCAAAAAAGAAATTAGAATCTAAAAATTCTGACTCCACTTTGAAGTTAAAACTCAAATGTATTTTTACAAATCAATTATTTTTTTTACCATGAACTGAATCTGTTCACTTTGATTAAGATGTGGTATTATTTTCTTTGGTGTTTCTTCTTAAAAACTCAAATGGAGATTAAAAGCGAACTGGTTTCCTTCCTCTTCCCTCTCCCTTCTTCCTCAAACTCATCCTTCCTTCAAACACAAATGAAGGAGAGAGCCCTAAAGAGAAAACTGAATGAGCACTGCAGTGATTTTTCAGGACCTCCAAATGAATGTAACTGAATTAAACTCCCTCAAAGCCCCAATCCAGCACAAAGGGACCATGTCGTTAAATGGTTACATGACAAGATAACAATACAAATCAAACTTATCCACAGCACAGATGCAATGTTTGGGTAAAAAAGCCTTGATCTGTTCAGAGAGAGAAAGCAAGATAACCAGGTTTGCTAAACCAAATGAAGAAAATCAAAACAGACAACAGGAATAAATGTAACAAAGACACCATAAAGGGTACCTTTGAGCTACATGTCTAAAACATAGGATGTAGGCGATCAACAGCCCCAGGCAGCAACTGATGTGAGACCCTTTGATTAA
This sequence comes from Neophocaena asiaeorientalis asiaeorientalis, assembly GCF_003031525.2. Lineage (NCBI taxonomy): Eukaryota > Metazoa > Chordata > Mammalia > Artiodactyla > Phocoenidae > Neophocaena > Neophocaena asiaeorientalis. The sequence goes on from NW_020172364.1 coordinate 1,947, forward strand.
CCTGGCACTCCAACTTTTGAACTATGGACCGAACCTAAGAACTGTAAAATAGTCTATCACATTTGTAATACGAAAGAAATTGCTCTTCCAGTTTTGGTTACAATAGGTTTTTCTACACAAACCATAAGCTTAACTAAATTAGTAGGATTTTAAAATTTTATTTTATAAAATATATTTCAACCCAAATGATTCCCTAGTTACCTCTTGCTTGTGGATCTTATGTATAACCACTTTAATGCTTTTTCCCAATTCCACTAGACTAATAGTTTCCACTTGCCAAATGGCAGACCTTCCATCCTTTCTGGTGTCCTTGGATATTCCAAAGTGAATGGTGAATACTTCACATAGAATTTGCACAGCCTCCTATCTCTGCTGCCCTTATGCTCTGGCTCTTAACATTCCTCTTAGCTAATTCTGCTTGTCAAGGAACACACAGGTAGTAATGACCTTTGACATCCTTTGAGGTGTCTATTTTCTCAACATCTGGTGCCTGGGACACCATCCTGCCTCCAAGTTCCTGGGATAAACACTACCTGCAACTCTATTCTGGTGGCCAATACACTGACGTTAACCCAACCTTGACCTCCAGTCCTCACCTGGAGAGAAATGACTTCCACTTTTTCATCTCTTCGCATATGAAGGCAGAAGAAATCCCACAGCAGAAAAGCTTGGGCTTATGGTGATAAAGTGCTTTCACCTTTACCATCTCTTTTTCAGGATCATAAGCAGCCACAAGAATCTGAGCAGGAAAAATTTTATTCTCATATCTGTATCCTACACTAATTCTCCCTTCCCATTGTGACAGACACCTTCATTTGCTGTGATGATTCTTTTCTCTCAAGAGCCCCTTATCTCTTTATCTCACTCTGGTTTCCTTTAAGGACTTCTATGGAGCCACTTTCCATCCTTCATAAGTGTCACGAATGTCAATAAGAGTCTGACCATGGATCTCAGGAAAATCAGGGGATGGATTTAGAAATAAGGGGAGGACTGAGAGGAAAGCATTTCATACCTCCACATACTCAGCTCTGATCTTGCCAGGCCCACATTTTAAAACTAATTAGTAGCACGTTTTTGAAATATTAGAACTATATATAACTTTACATTAAAATGGTCCTGGTCACATATTATATACAAATATTTCCTCAAATATTGTGAGTGCTTTTCTCAAAGTCTGAGACAAATCTCAATGTTTTTGGCAAAAATATGAAGGTTGATGAGCCCAATAAACACAGATTTCAAAGTTTACACAGACCATTAAAACTACTTGCAATTAACACACTAAGTAAAAATGCAATCATTAATCTTTAAGTTTCAATAGTATACGTTTTGAAAATGAAATAATCTTGGATTATATAGGCTAACTACTTCATTTTAGTAGCAGGAACTTAGGTAAAATGACATCAGAAGTCACCAGGCTTGACCTCAAACTGAAACCTCCTGATTCTTAGTTTGGTTCTCTTTCCCTTATATCCATTATCTTATAAGAACAGCCTGTGGGGTTAAAGTATTTTGTCACAATGATCCATTCATTCAGTCAGCAGATATTTATTGAGCATCTACTGTGTTCCAGGTGATGTACAGAAAGGGTGATCCACCAGGAGTGGAAATCTTAGTCCAAATCTCAGGTCTTCCAAACCTGATGTGTGTTCTTATGCAAGTGGTATATATACCTAAATCTCAGCATCCTCATCCTAAAATGAAGGTTATAGTTAAATCATCTGTAAGGCTTCTTTCAGTTCTCAGTTTCTGTAATTCAATTAAACAGCTATACATGTTAAACAACAACAACAAAAAAAAACCCTCATGAATGAAGATTTAAAATTTCATAGATAGATACTTCACCCAAAACCAAATGTAAGATGTTCACTTGGCAGATTTAGGTCACTGGACAACATCTGATGCTTTTGTCATAAAAGGAAAAAAGAAGAGAGTGTGATAAGTTACCACCTGTCACTATGCCAAAACAAATCAAACTACTAGTAACTTAAAAAAAAAAAAACAGGTTTAGTGCATCTCTTATGTACTCAATAGTCTATCTTTTAGAATCTGGGAAAATAAAACGATTTTAGCCATGCCTCCCTAAATAAGCTGTTTGACAGCTCTAAACATTCAGAATTAAGTCCTCAAATGCATTTTATATAGAATTTCTAATGGACATCATAAATGAAATTTGGCACCCATTTGAATTAAATTGATCTAATAGATAATCTCGAAGGCCAACCTAGATATTAGATCTCATACAAGTGAGGGTTGGGGAGGGAGATATATTTTGATGAATTCTTTAATATTTCAAGAAATACCAGAGGTTTATATTTTTAAAATAATCCTAAATATGCTTAAAATCAATTCTTATATATAAACAGAATGACTGGTCATTTTACTATCATAAAATAAGAGACTATGTTTAATTCTGGTTTTCTCCTATAAAGCTACAGTTGTAGATCACTGTTAACCACACCCTTTCTCGTTACAAATGAAAAAAGCATGTCCTAAGGAGGTAAATATTTTTCAGAAGTTTACCAGTAGAGCCAGAGCTAAGCCTGTAGTGCTCAATTCTATTATACCATACTGCCAACTCCTAATTATTTTTTTCTTTTTACTTTAATTGAAGTATAGTTGAAGTACAATAAACAACTTAAAGTATACAATGTGATCAGTTTTGACATATGTATATACCCATAAAACCATCATCACAATCAAAATTATATTGTCCATCATTCCAAGAAGTTTCCTCAAGCCCCTCTATATTCCATTCCTTCCACTACCCCAATCCCCATGTGACCACTGATTTGTTTTCAGTCACTATTGATTAATTTACATCTTCTAGAATTCTGCATAAATGAAATCACACAGTATATGGTACTTTTTTGGGCCTGGATTCTCTCACTCTGCATAATTTTGAGCTTAATCCATATTATTGCACATATCAATGTTCATTCCCTTCTCAATCCTGAGTATATTGCATTGAATGGATATACCACATATTTATTCATTTACTCATTGATGAACGTTTAGGTTATTCCTAGATTGGGGCAATTACAAATAAAGCTGCTATAAGTATTCATATACAAGTTTTTGTGTGAGCATATGTTCTCATTTCTTGTAGGTAAATATCTAGGAACGGAATGGATGGGTCACATGGTAGGTATATGTTTAACTTGAAAAATATCTGTCAGTTTTCCAAAGAAAGTTTCATTGCTCCATAAACTTGCCAACATCTGGTATGGTCAGTTTTTTTGTATTTTTGTTATTGTTTTTGTTTAATTTTAACCATTCTAAGGGTATGCTATCCCAGTTGTTATCACATTATTTTAATTCCTTGGACTTTCTTGACACAACTTGTGCTATTCTGCAAATTTGGGGGAAAGAACGACACATATAATAATATGATATATGACTGAAAGACAAGGATAAGGGTATTTTTTTCATAAGTTATTTTTACTACAATGGCAATTACCTTAATATCTATACTGATCAACAATTAAAAATTGACTTAATGATGTATACTACTTAAACATTTTTAGCCTTTTTTGAAAGGGCATTTTTAAGTTTATTTTTCTTTAACCTTTTTAACATCTTTTTTCTAAAAGGAGTACAGAAAATAATCAAGGGGTTGAAAACATAACTGCCCAAAGGACAAGGGTGGGTAATATAAAAACATAAAGTCATTCAAGAAATAAAATAAGGAGCTGTTTATTGCATACCAAATTGGCAAAGGTTTTTAGAAATGATAATGTCTAGGGTTGGCAAGGACGGGTGTGGTAAAATAGACATTCTCGTTTATTACTCATGGAACAGACTACTTAGAAATCAATTTGACCTTTTATAGTGAGAGCCCTAATAGTGCTCATATCATATGACACAGTAATATCACTTCTAGAAATTTTAAAACTCTAAACAATCAGATATGGATAAGTATTTATCTTCAAGGATTTCAGCATTATTTATCATGCTTATAAACTGGAAATAACCTAATTGTCCAAAAATAGAGGAATGAAGGAGCTCCCTGGTAGCCTAGTGGTTAGGATTCTGGGCTTTCACTGCTGTGGCCCACATTCAATTCCTGATGGGGGAACTGAGATCCCACAAACCATGAGAAATGGCCAAAAAATAGAGGAGTGATTAAATCATTATGGTTCATCCATGTGATATTATGCTGCCAATAAAAATCATAGATTTAAAGAATATTTAACCACATGAATAAGCGCTACTCATAAAATGTTTAGAGAATTAAACAAAAAGATTATCACAATTTTATAAAGGAAAACAATACATTCAAATGTAAGAAGGCGCATACAACTCCACAACAAAAAAAACAGACAACTCAATCAAAAAATGGGCAGAAGACTTAAATACACATTTCTCCAAAGAAGACATACAGATGGCCAATAGGCACATGAAAAGATGCTCAACATCACTAATCATTAGAGAAATGCAAACAGAAACTACGAGGAGGGGGACCTTCAAGATGGCAGAGGAGTAAGAAGTGATCACCTTCCTCCCCACAAATACATCAAAAATACATCTACACATGGAACAACTCCTACAGAACACCTACTGAATGCTGGCAGAAGACCTCAGACTTCCCAAAAAGCAAGAAACTCCCTATGTACCTGGGTATGGCAAAAGAAAAATGATTAAAAAAAGACAAAAGAATAGGGACGGGACCTGAACCTCTGGGAGGGACCTGTGAAGGAGGAAAAGATTCCACACACTAGGAAGCCCGTTCACTGGTGGAGACAGGGGGGGTGGGCGGGGCGGAAGCTTTGGCACCATGGAGGAGAGCACAGCAACAGGGGTGCAGAGGGCAAAGCAGAGAGATTCCCGCACAGAGGATCAGTGCTGACCGGCACTCACCAGCCCGAGAGGCTTGTCTGCTCACCAGCCAGGATGGGCAGGGGGGCTGGGAGCTGAGGCTCGGGCTTCGGTCAGATCCCAGGGAAAGGACTGGGGTTGGCTGCGTGAACACAGCCTGAAGGGGGACTAGTGCACCACAGCTAGATGGGAGGGAGTCCGGGAAAAACCCTAAACCTGCCTAAGAGGCAAGAGACCATTGTTTCGGGGCGCACGAGGAGAGGGGATTCAGAGCAGCACCTAAACAAGCTCCAGAGACGGGCGCGAGCTGTGGCTATTAGCGCCGACACCAGAGACGGGCATGAAACGCTAAGGCTGCTGCTGCAGCCACCAAGAAGCCTGTGTGTAAAGCAGAGCTCAATATCCACACCTCCCCTCCCTGGAGCCTGTGAAGCCCGCCACTGCCAGGGTCCAGTGATGCAGGGACAACTTCCCAGGGAGAACACACAGCACGCCGCAGGCTACTGTAACATCACGCCAGACGCAGGCTTGCCCTGCATTCCATACCCCTCCCTCCCGCCAGCCTGAGTGAGCCAGAGCCCCCTAATCAATTGCTACTTTAACCCCATCCTCTCAGGTGGGGAACAGATGCCCTCAGGCGACCTACACGCAGAGGAAGGGCCAAATCCAAAGCTGAACTTCAGGAGCTGTGCGAACAAAGAAGAGAAAGGGAAATCTCTCCCAGCAGCCTCAGGAGCAGCAGATTAAATCTCCACAATCAACTTGATGTACCCTGCATCTGTGGAATACATGAATAGACAACGAATCATCCCAAAATTGAGGCAGTGGACTTTGGGAGAAACTGTAGACTTGGGGTTTGCTTTCCGCATCTATAATAATAATTTTTTTATTATATATTTTTTTATTTTTTATTTCTTTCTTTTCTCTTATCCCATTTCTTCTGAGCCATGTGGCTGACAGGGTGTTGGTGCTCCAGCCAGGTGTCAGGCCTGTGCCTCTTAGGTGGGAGAGCTGACTTCAGGACATTGAACCATCAGAGATCCCCTGGCCCCATGTAGTATCAGATGGTGAAAGTTCTCCCAGAGATCTACATCTAGATGCTAAGACCCAGGCCCACTCAACGACCAACAAGATACAGTGCTGGACACCCCATACCAAAAAATTAGGAAGACAGGAACACAACCCCACCCATTAGCAGAGAGGCTACCTAAAATCATCATAAGTTCACAGACACCCCAAAACAGACAACTGGATGTGGTTGCACCCACCAGAAAGACAATATCTAACCTCATTCACCAGAACACAGGCACTAGTCCCCTCCACCAGGAAGCCTACACAAACAACTGAACCAACCTTACCCACTGGGGGCAGACAACAAAAGCAACAGGAACTATGAACCTGCAGCCTGCAAAAAGGAGACCACAAACACACTAAGTTAAGCAAAATGAGAAGACACAGAAATATAAAAAATATACAGCAGATGAAGGAGCAAGATAAAAACCCACCTGACCAAACAAATGAAGAGGAAATAGGCAGTCTACCTGAAAAAGAATTCAGAGTAATGATAGTAAATATATCCAAAATCTTGGAAATAGAATGGAGAAAATACAAGAAATGTTTAACAAGGACCTAGAAGAACTAAAGAGCAAACAAACAATGATGAACAACACAATAAATGAAATTAAAAATTCTCTAGAAGGAATCAACAACAGGGTAACTGAGGCAGAAGAATGGATGAGTGACCTGGAAGATAAAATGGTGGAAATAACTACTGCAGAGCAGAATAAAGAAAAAAGAATGAAAAGAATTGAGAACAGTCTCAGAGACCTCAACAACATTAAATACATCAACATTCGAATTATAGGGGTCCCAGAAGAAGAAGAGAAAAAGAAAGGGCCGGAGAAAATATTTGAAGAGATTACAGTTGAAAACTTCCCTAATATGGGAAAGGAAATAGTCAATCAAATCCAGGAAGCACAGAGAGTCCCATACAGGATAAGTCCAAGGAGAAACATGCCAAGACACATATTAATCAAACTATCAAAAATTAAACACAAAGAAAAAATATTAAAAGCAGCACGGGAAAAGAAACAACACACTAGGGAATCCCTATAAGGTTAACAAATGATCTTTCAGCAGAAACTCTGCAAGCCAGAAGGGAGTGACAGGACATATTTAAAGTGATGAAAGGGAAAAACCTACAACCATGATTACTCTACCCAGCAAGGATCTCATTCAAATTGGACAGAGAAATTAAAACCTTTGGAGACAAGCAAAAGCTAACAGAATCCAGCACCACCAAACCAGCTTTACAACAAATGCTAAAGGAACTTCTCTAGGCAGCATACATAAGAAAAGGAAAAGACCTACAATAACAAACACAAAACAATTAAGAAAATGTTAAAAGGAACATACATATCAATAACTACCTTAAATGTAAATGGATTAAATGCTCCAACCAAAAGACATAGACTGGCTGAATGGATACAAAAACAAGACCTGTATATATGCTGGCTACAAGAGACCCACTTCAGACCTAGGGACACATACAGACTGAAAGTGAGGGGATGGAAAAAGATATTCCATGCAAATGGAAATCAAAAGAAACCTGGAGTAACAATTCTCATATCAGACAAAATAGACTTTAAAAGAAAGACTATTACAAGAGAAAAACAAGGACACTACATAATGATCAAGGGATCAATCCAAGAAAAAGATATAATAATTGTAAATATTTATGCACCCAAAATAGGAACACCTCAATACATAAGGCAAATGCTTACAGACATAAAAGGGGAAATCGGCAGTAACATAATAACTTAGGGAACTTTAACACCTCACTTTCACCAATGGACACATCGTCCAAAAGAAAATAAATAAGGAAACACAAGCTTTAAATGATACATTAAACAAGAGAGACTTAATTGATATTTATCAGACATTCCATCCAAAAACAACAGAATATACTTTCTCCTCACATGCTCATGGAACATTCTCCAGGACAGACCATATCATGGGTCACATATCAAGCCTTGGTAAATTTAAGAAAACTGAAATATCAAGTATCTTTTCCCATGGCAACGCTATGAGACTAGATATCAATTACAGGAAAAAATCTATAAATAATACAAACACATGGAGGCTAAACAATACACTACTAAATAACCAAGAGATCACTGAAGAAATCAAAAAATACCTGGAAACAAATGACAATGAAAACACGACGACCCAAAACCTATGGAATGCAGCAAAAGCAGTTCTAAGAGGGAAACTTATAGCAATACAATCGTACCTCAAGAAACATATCAAAGAAACAACCTAACCTTACACCTAAAGCAATTAGAAAAAGAAGAACAAAAAACCCCAAAGTTAGCAGAAGGAAAGATATCAAAAAGATCAGATCAGAAATAAATGAAAAATAAATGAAGGAAATGATAGCAAAGATCAATAAAACTAAAAGCTGGTTCTCTGAGATGATAAACAAAATGATAAACCATTAGCCAGACTTATGAAGAAAAAAACGGGGAAGGCTCAAATCAATAGAATTAGAAATGAAAAAGGAGAAGTAACAACTGACAGTGCAGAAATACAAAGAATCATGAGGGATTACTACAAGCAACTATATGCCAATAAAATGGACAACCTGGAAGAAATGGACAAATTCTTAGAAAAGCACAACCTTCTGAGACTGCACCAAGAAGACGAAGCACAAGCACTGAAATTGAAACTGTGATTAAAACTCTTCCAACAAACAAAAGCCCAGGACCAGATGGCTTCACAGGCGAATTCTATCAAACATTTAGAGAAGAGCTAACACCTATCCTTCTCAAACTCTCCCAAAATATAGCAGAGGGAGGAACACTCCCAAACTCACTCTAGAGGCCACCATCACCCGGATACCAAAAGCAGACAAAGATGTCACAAAGAAAGAAAACTACAGGCCAATATCACTGATGAACATAGATGCAAAAATCCTCAACAAAATACTAGCAAACAGAATCCAACAGTACATTAAAAGGATCATACACCATGATCAAGTGGAGTTTATCCCAGGAATGCAAGGATTCGTCAATATATGCAAATCAATCAATGTGATAAACCATATGATCATCTCAATAGATGCAGAAAAAGCTTTCAACAAAATTCAACACCCATTTATGATAAAAACCCTGCAGAAAGTAGGCATAGAGGGGAACTTATCTCAACATAATAAAGGCCATATATGACAAACCCAAAGCCAACATCATTCTCAATAGTGAAACATGAAACCATTTCCTCTAAGATCAGGAACAAGACAAAGTTGTCCACTCTCACCACTACTATTCAACATAGTTTTGGAATTTTTAGCCATAGCCATCAGAGAAGAAAAAGAAATAAAAGGAATCCAAATTTGAAAAGAAGTAAAGCTGTCACTGTTTGCAGATGACATCATACTATACATAGAGAATCCTAAAGATGTTACTAGAAAACTACTAGAACTAATCAACGAATTTGGTAAAGTAGCAGGATACAAAATTAATGCACAGAAATCTCTGGCATTCCTATATACTAATGATGAAAAATCTGAAAGTGAAATCAAGAAAACACTCCCATTTACCATTGCAACAAAAAGAATAAAATATCTAGGAATAAACCTACCTAAGGAGACAAAAGACCTGTATGCAGAAAATTATAAGACACTGATGAAAGAAATTAAAGATGATACAAATAGATGGAGAGATATACCATGTTCTTGAATTGGAAGAATCAACATTGTGAAAATGACTCTACTACCCAAAGCAATCTACAGATTCAATGCAATCCCTATCAAACTACCAATGGCATTTTTCACAGAACTAGAACAAAAAATTTCACAATTTGTATGGAAACACAAAAGACCCTGAATAGCCAAAGCAATCTTGAGAACGAAAAAAGGAGCTGGAGGAATCAGGCTCCCTGATTTCAGACTATATTACAAAGCTACAGTAATCAAGACAGTATGGTACTGGCACAAAAATATAAATATAGACTAATGCAACAGGATAGAAAGCCCAGAGATAAACCCA
>NW_020172364.1:15143-31174 GCF_003031525.2 Neophocaena asiaeorientalis asiaeorientalis
ATATCAAGTATCTTTTCCCATGGCAACGCTATGAGACTAGATATCAATTACAGGAAAAAATCTATAAATAATACAAACACATGGAGGCTAAACAATACACTACTAAATAACCAAGAGATCACTGAAGAAATCAAAAAATACCTGGAAACAAATGACAATGAAAACACGACGACCCAAAACCTATGGAATGCAGCAAAAGCAGTTCTAAGAGGGAAACTTATAGCAATACAATCGTACCTCAAGAAACATATCAAAGAAACAACCTAACCTTACACCTAAAGCAATTAGAAAAAGAAGAACAAAAAACCCCAAAGTTAGCAGAAGGAAAGATATCAAAAAGATCAGATCAGAAATAAATGAAAAATAAATGAAGGAAATGATAGCAAAGATCAATAAAACTAAAAGCTGGTTCTCTGAGATGATAAACAAAATGATAAACCATTAGCCAGACTTATGAAGAAAAAAACGGGGAAGGCTCAAATCAATAGAATTAGAAATGAAAAAGGAGAAGTAACAACTGACAGTGCAGAAATACAAAGAATCATGAGGGATTACTACAAGCAACTATATGCCAATAAAATGGACAACCTGGAAGAAATGGACAAATTCTTAGAAAAGCACAACCTTCTGAGACTGCACCAAGAAGACGAAGCACAAGCACTGAAATTGAAACTGTGATTAAAACTCTTCCAACAAACAAAAGCCCAGGACCAGATGGCTTCACAGGTGAATTCTATCAAACGTTTAGAGAAGAGCTAACACCTATCCTTCTCAAACTCTCCCAAAATATAGCAGAGGGAGGAACACTCCCAAACTCACTCTAGAGGCCACCATCACCCGGATACCAAAAGCAGACAAAGATGTCACAAAGAAAGAAAACTACAGGCCAATATCACTGATGAACATAGATGCAAAAATCCTCAACAAAATACTAGCAAACAGAATCCAACAGTACATTAAAAGGATCATACACCATGATCAAGTGGAGTTTATCCCAGGAATGCAAGGATTCGTCAATATATGCAAATCAATCAATGTGATAAACCATATTAACAAATTAAAGGAGATAAACCATATGATCATCTCAATAGATGCAGAAAAAGCTTTCAACAAAATTCAACACCCATTTATGATAAAAACCCTGCAGAAAGTAGGCATAGAGGGGAACTTATCTCAACATAATAAAGGCCATATATGACAAACCCAAAGCCAACATCATTCTCAATAGTGAAACATGAAACCATTTCCTCTAAGATCAGGAACAAGACAAAGTTGTCCACTCTCACCACTACTATTCAACATAGTTTTGGAATTTTTAGCCATAGCCATCAGAGAAGAAAAAGAAATAAAAGGAATCCAAATTTGAAAAGAAGTAAAGCTGTCACTGTTTGCAGATGACATCATACTATACATAGAGAATCCTAAAGATGTTACTAGAAAACTACTAGAACTAATCAACGAATTTGGTAAAGTAGCAGGATACAAAATTAATGCACAGAAATCTCTTGCATTCCTATATACTAATGATGAAAATCTGAAAGAGAAATTAAGGAAACACTCCTATTTACTACTGCAACAAACACAATAAAATAAACTTACTAAGGAGAGAAAAGACCTGTATGCAGAAAACTATAAGGCACTGATTCAGAAAATTAAAGATGATACAAACAGATGGAGAGATATGCCATGTTCTTGGATTGGAAGAATCAACATTGTGAAAATGACTATACTACCCAAAGCAATCTACAGATTCAGTGCAAGCTCTATCAAACTACCAATGGCATTTTTCACAGAACTAGAACAAAAAATTGCACAATTTGTATGGAAACACAAAAGACCATGAATAGTCAAAGCAATCTTGAGAAAGAAAAATGGAGCTGGAGGAATCAGGCTCCCTGATTTCAGACTATATTACAAAGCTACAGTAATCAAGACAGTATGGTACTGGCACAAAAATATAAATATAGACTAATGCAACAGGATAGAAATCCCAGAGGTAAACCCACGCACATATGGTCACCTTATCTTTGATAAAGGAGTCAAGAATATACAATGGAGAAAAGACAGTCTCTTCAATAAGTGGTGCTGGGAAAATTCGACAGCTACATGTAAAAGAATGAAATTAGAACTCCCTAAAACAATACACAAAAATAAACTCAAAATGGATTAAAGACCTAAATGTAAGGCCAGACACTATAAAACTCTTACAGGAAAACATAGGCAGACACTCTAGGTCATAAATCACAGCAAGATACTTTTTGACCCACCTCCTAGTGAAATGGAAATAAAAACAAAAATAAACAAATGGGACCTAATGAAAGTTAAAAGCTTTTGCACAGCAAAGGAAAACATAAACAGGATGATAAGACAACCCTCAGAATGGGAGAAAATTTTTACCAACGAAGCAACTGACAAAGGATTAATCTCCAAAATATCCAAGCAGCTCATGCAGTTCAATATTAAACAAACAAACAACCCAATCCAAAAATGGGCAGAAGACCTATATAGACATTTCTCCAAAGAATATATACAGCTTGCCAACAAACACATGAAAGGATGCTCAACATCACTAATCATTAGAGAAATGCAAATCAAAACTACAATGAGGTATCTCCTCACCCCTGTCAGAATGGCCATCATCAAAAAATCTACAAAGAATAAATGTTGGAGAGGGTGTGGAGAAAAGTGAACCCTCTTGCACTGTTGGTGGGAATGTAAATTGATACAGCCACTATGGAGAACAGTATGGAGGTTCCTTAAAAAACTAAAAATAGAACTACCATATGACCCAGCAATCCCACTACTGGGCATATACCCTGAGAAAACCATAGTCAAAAACAGTCATGTACCACAATGTTCGTTGCAGCTTTATTTAAAATAGTCAGGACATGGAAGCAACGTAAGTGTCCATCGACAGATGAATGGATAAAGAAGATGTAGCACATATATACTATGGAATATTACTCAGCCATAAAAAGAAACAAAATTGTGTTATTTGTAGTGAGGTGGATGGACCTAGAGACTGTCATACAGAGAGAAGTAAGTCATAAAGAGAAAAACATAATCATATGCTAACACATATATATGGACTCTAAAAATAATTTTTTAAGTGGTTCTGATGAACCTAGGGACAGGACAGGAATAAAGACGCAAACGTCGCGAATGGACTGAGGACACGGGTAGGGGGAAGGGTAAGCTGGGACGATGTGAGAAAGTGGCATGGACATATATACACTAGCAAATGTAAAACAGATAGCTAATGGGGAGCAGACACATAGCACCCAGAGATTGCTTTGTGAGCACCTAGAGGGGTGGGATAGGGTGGGTGGGAGGAAGATGTAAGAGGGAGGAGATAATGGGGATATGTGTATACATATAGCTGATTCACTTTGTTATACAGCAGAAAATAACACACCATTGTAAAGCAATTATACTCCAATAAAGATGTTAAAGTAAATAAATAAATAAATACTCAAAGCTGGAAAGAACAAAAAAAAAGCCACAAGGAGGTATCTCCTGACTCCAGTCAGAACGGCCATCATTAAAAAGTCTATAAATAATAAATGCTAGAGAAGGTGTGGAAAAAAGGGAACCCTCCGACACTGTTCGTAGGAGTGTAAACTGTTGTAGCTACTATGGAAAACGGTATGGAGGTTCCTTAAAAAACTAAAAATAGAGTTACTGTATGATCCAGCAATCCCACTCCTGGACATATATCCAGAGAAAACTAATTCGAAAAGATACATGCACCCCAATGTTCATAGCTGCACTATTTACAGTAGAAAAGACAAGGAAGCAACCTAAATGTCCATTGATGGATGGATAAAGAAGATGTCATAGATATATATAGATATAGAGATATATAGAGATATATAAAATGGAATGTTACCCATAAAAATGAAATAATACCACTTGCAGCTACATGGATGGACCCAGAGATTATCATGCTAAGTGAGGCAAATCAGAGAAAGACATATATCATATGATATCACTTATATGTGGAATCTAAAATATGATACAAATGAACCTACTTAACAAAACAGAAACAGACGGGCAGACATAGAAAACAAACTTATGGTTACCAAAGGGGGAAGGAGATGGTGCAGAGATAAATTAGGAGTTTGGGATTAGCATATACAAATTACTCTATATAAAATAGATAAACAACAAGGTCCTACTGTATAGCACAGGCAACTATATTCAATATCTTGTAATAAACTGTAATGGAAAAGAAAAAAATGCAAGAAGGAGAGATACCAAAAGTATAGCACAGGCAACTATATTCAATATCTTGTAATAAACTGTAATGGAAAAGAAAAAAATGCAAGAAGGAGATATACCAAAAGTTTAACAGTGGTACCTGTCCTTGAAGTGTTTACACTTGAACTGGTAGATACATTGAGTTGGTAAGTACGTTATTTAAATCTTTTTAGCAATATGTAAGTAATATATGATATGCGATACATTACTAAATTACTTGCATATTACAGCAACATGCGAGTAATATGCTGAAGCACAGAGGCATGACCAACTAATCATCTCTGTACAGGGAATTTCTTTTGAACTAAATCTAGAAGAATAAGTCATTTTCCAGATGGAGAACTAGTAGAAAGGCATTCTTGGAAGAAATTAAAGCAAAGCCACTGAGTTGTTTGTATCCCTGGAATACAGTTCAAGGGCTGAATATTCAATTTTTGTCTGTTGAATACACTAATGAGTTATAAAAAATAATTCATTCTCTCTCACTGTCCTTTGTCTCCCATATTTTAGTCACTACAAGTCTACTATTAAAACATAATGATATATTACAAATTTCAAAAGTGACTAATTTTCTATCTATATCTTAGGATGTTGCTTCCTAAAATCATCTTGGAATTCTTTAATTTCATTAGTAATTGATCAATAATTTATTAAATAGTTAAAGTGAGCTAATTCTGGAGACCTTCCAGAGAGCCAATCATCACCTCTTAAGAGTATTAACTCTTTTCCTTGCTTTATATCCTAAGAAACAGCTGATATTTCGACAAAGAGCCCTTTATCTACTCACCAACTATAAATCAAAAGAATGACTATAATTGATTTTGGACACCTTTTCTTCAAAAAAAAAAAACCTACCACAAGGTGATCTTTGATACAATAGGCTTTTTTTAAAAAAGATTCATTTGCTGCTGTTTATTCTTAATAAAGCGATATGTTGGCAAGGCAGATTGCAAAATTTGTATTTAAAAAATCTCCACAGTTACTTAATTCCTGAGTCATTATTTATCTTTTTAACATTCATAAAGACTGAAGTCCATCATCCTTTGTCAGCAATTATGAGATAGAACGATTAGATGGAAACAATTTTTTCTAATACAATGATATTTGACAAGAAAAATGACTACTGAAAGGAAAAGCAAGGGATACAATATCAGCTAAGGCATGATTGAAATCGTAGATGGGAACTTAATTTCAAAGAGATATTTATTTATTATTAAAATAACAGCAACTAAAAACTTCTCTTTCTAGCCATTTTACTTACTAGATACTCTAAACAGTCCTCTATATTAAAACAAGCAAAATGTTGCAGATAACGCATAGGGCTCCCGACAAGGTAAATCTAACAGAAGATCCCTACATAAATCTGGATCCCCACAGAGTCATACCCTTTGAGCCCCTGTAAGGGTGAATAGAAATAAAGAGGCATTTCTGTTAGTGTTTGGGGTAGTTCTGTCACCAAAAAGTACCTTTTAATAATGAAAGTTATTTTTAATTGTGAAATGCCCAACGTCTGTCCAAAAGAGCAGAGGTGGTCTTAATGCTTTAAAGACACACCCATGCCAAGGGAAGACCAAATGGTACACTGCAGGAATGGAGGTTTCACAGTAGAGATGACTGCTGAGAAAACTGAGTGGTCACATGCCTATGGATAGTTACCCGTGAAGACTCAAAAGACTCTCCACTATTGAAATCAGTATTAAAAATGCAATCTGTGATTTAGTTGGAAGAAAAAAACAACTGTCTTATGAAATCAATGGGGTTCATTTAAATTGTGTTGGTTTTGTATTTTTGTTTGTATTTGATTTGCAGTATTTTTATTTTTACATAAGTCTTGGACATCTAAAGGGTTTATACTTAGTTTTACGGTTGTACATATTTTAAGAGGTTTTCTTTCTTAATCTTTTTTTCCTCCAAAAGAGATATATACATTCTTTGATAGAATATAGAATGTAGGTTTGATAAGAACTGGCTTACCATTTGATTTCTTGTGTTAGTCCACCTACAGTGTGGACCTGTCACTTTGGCCAGAGTGTGCCATGGCAATTATGGTGGCCATTACAACTTGTGAAAGTTGTCTTATATTTCAATCTCTATGAACCTGTTGAAATGGTTCTGCCCTGAGGCAGAAATCTGCCTCAAGTGAATTAGGTTGAACTATGTGAAATTGCCAGTCTTATAAGTCAAAATCAACCATTTGTAAGCATTTTCTTGTCATACAACTTAATATATACATGCTCAAGTTTCTTCTCCTTCAAGAAGAGCCTGAGCTAAACCAGTATGGAGGCATCATAATAGAAACCTCTTAACAGGCAACTGACCCTCCTTGATACTATCCTGGTTTTGGCCAATGTCATTCAGTCAATCAGAAATTAAAAGTAAAGGCTTTTTCTTTATATAAAAATAATATATTTAAAAAAGCAGGGCTTCCCTGGTGGCGCAGTGGTTGAGAGTCTGCCTGCCGATGCAGGGGACACGGGTTCGTGCCCCGGTCCGGGAAGATCCCACATGCTGCGGTGCAGCTGGGCCTGTGAGCCATGGCCGCTGAGTCTGCGCGTCCAGAGCCTGTGCTCCGCAACGGGAGAGGCCACAACAGTGAGAGGCCCGAGTACCGAGGGAAAAAAAAAAAAAAGAGCAACTTGGACATTGATCAAGGAGACTCTCTTCTTAAAAGACCAGAAATTAATCAATCAGGTTTTTGTATAAAACAATACAAAAAAGATTCAGAACTTCCAGGAACAGATATCAGTCAGAACAGTTTTTCAATAAAGTCCTCTTTATTTTCTATTCACTACAATACTAAGAAATAATCAAATATTACCCACACTGTTTCCTCAACCCTTTCTTGTGAGGGTCCTTTCCTTTTATTGTTTCAAATTTCCCAGCAGTAAGAACCCCCACCCACATCTAATTGTAAGATGGGAGGACAAAGAAGGGTCTGTCCACAGTTACTGCTTCCTTAGAGCTGAGGTGATCTGTCTCCCTGTTTCATACCAAACATGATTGTTAGTGACAATATCCAAGTGCCACTTTTCTGGTCTCATTTGAGACACTGAAATGTACATTCCAATCTCCTCCAACAGAAATATTTCAAAATAACAAGCATGACAAAATCCTCATGATACAGGGCAAGATATGAAGAAATATAAGGAACACCTCAAGTTCTTGTTACTCCCATGTTTAATGTTTTTAATTTATCTTTTGGGAAGGAAACATCCCAAATCTTGTATACAGAAACTTTATGTCCACTTTGTTCCCAGATAAAGGAAGGATTACCCTGTGACAAATGGCCAGTGAAGCCTGGCCTCAGAGACATGATATTCCACAACTTCCCTGTCATGGCACCAAAGGGCTGAGGCTAAGAAAGAGAATACATATTCACAGAAGAAAAAATGTGATATATCGGATCTATGAAAAAGAGCTGAGTAAAATTATAATAAATGATAAAATATTCCTGGAGTTCTGTGATAGAAAACGCATTCCTTTTTCATTCATTCAACTAATGTTTACAAGAATCTATTTTATGTAAGGTATTGTATTAATACAAATAATCAACATTCACTGAGTACTTATTATGTGCCAGGTACTATACTAGCTATTTTATATACATTATTTCAAAATTATTATGAATAGATATTCTTATTATCCCAACTTTACAGAAGAAAAATAGGAAGCTAAAGAGGTTAAATAACAAGTTCATAAGTGGCTGTGCTGGGATTTGGACTTATAACTGACCATGTTTTCTTTCTACTACACCATACGAACCACTTAAAAACATTTGAAACTTGAAGGGATATAAATATGTAGAGTGCCTAACAATGCACAAATCAATATTCTGTTAAAATAAATATGAATCATTCTTAAGTTAGTCACCAAAATTTCATTTGGGGTCAAAAGCATAAATATTAAAGTACTTATTCTGTTGATAGCGGTATCTCCCAATCTCATCTGTAGCACCTGCCAACAGCCAACATCACAGTGAATTTTACAGGAGTAACTGAAAAACTATTATTTCATTGACCAGTGTGGAAATTTCCCGCTGGTTCCTCTGTTAGAGGAGTTACCCCTCAAATGAAAAATGCCTAGAGTCTGCATAATATCCAAGACTGGGTTCTCTCCCATGTGTTTGCCAAACAATAGCCAGGAGTTGCAGCTGGGAGACCTACTCAGTTCTCCCTCATTTTGACTTCCATGGTGGTGGACTAGAGCATGATCATTTCATAAAAACATTTGATTATTAATTTAGTTATACAATAATCTCTTACTGAGTACCTATTAATGCAATCCATGTTACAGGGACATTTGTTCAAAGAAAATGTAACCAATAATAGTTTACATATCTATCTTGAGCAAATATGGCATGTTTAGGACCCTTCTATGATTCAATTTGCATACATGCACTAAGGAAGACATGTGGAGAGAATGTATACCTACTTCCCAGTCCTCTAAACACATCAGACCTTTAACAGGAAGGACACGGGCCTTTTTCACCATTTTTTATCCCTAACCCCATGCATATATGCCTTGCATATTGTTGGTGCTAAAATAATAATAATGTTTATTATTAGAATAAATGAACTCTATATTCTTTCAAATCCTTTGGCAGCACCCATAAAAAAATAGCAGCAGCCTGTGGGTCAGAGGCTCTGGTTCTAGTCCTGACAATATGCCAAACCCACCATCTGACTTTTTAAACAAGCCACAGCAACTGACTGCTTCCATGAGAGTAAGTGGAACTGAACGGACAGCTAGGATGTTAAGGAATGGTACCAGATGTTCCTTAGTATAACACTAGCAGATTTCAGCTCATTTCTGAAAATAATTGCTTTAGAATGAGCCTTCCACCAGAGAGCTCATGATGAACAAGCAGAATTTTGGAAGTGATGCTGGAAAGTACTTGTGAGTGGTACTAGGAACTGTGGAGAAGATGACCTAGGAACTGTGGAGAAGATGAAAAACTCTGAGACCCTGCTGTCAGAATGGGCTCAGGAGTTCCAGTAGGAATGGACTAATTGGTCCCACTTAGTGGGCCTACACTAGGAGATAAAACTGACTCTGGGCAGAGAAAGGAAACACAATCATCAAGATGTACCAAGTATCCTGGGAAGTGAGATAGGTGGGTTAGATGGAAGCTTCCAGAAGTAACCACTTTGGGCCCTCCTTATGAGAGCTTGCTTAGAGGGAGTCTGTGACAGCATTATACTTAATTGAAGTCTGCAGGCGAGTAAAGTCTGTAGGCTGGGTTTGGGAGAAGAAAGTCAGACTCTAGAGTCAGTAACTACAAATGGCACACGAGTTCAAGGCAGGACACAGCAAGGTTGGACTAATATTGAGTCTGATAATCACAAAATTTCCCAAGAAGAGCTCTTAAAAACACCCTGCTGCTCACTCCTTATATCAGTCCTTGAATTCTGTGAAACTGATGACTGCTTTTTGCTCAGAGAAAATCCATTTATTTGATTCTATTTTTACCTTTTTCCTCAACTCCTAAACTATCTATGGCCAATATTTTTCAAACAGTTCTGTGGATGACTCCTTTGAATAAGACTCAATGAACACAATCAAAAATGGTTATAAGATCACTTAGATCTTACATTAGTGGTCCAGTGATCAGCACAGATCCAAAGATAATCTGGTCTCCTCTTTTCATTGCCCATGCAAAGCACTAAGGTGAAGGGAAGTTGAATGACTTCCTTAACATAGTACAACCTGTTAGAGGTCACATGAGGACTAGAATCCATGTCATGAACATGCCTAGTTCAGTGCTTTGTTCCCTAAACAGTGCTCATTCTATTATAATGTGAACACATGCAGCTTTCCTTACTTACTGTTCTATCTTGCACAAGACTTCATGAAATTATATTCTTATCAGACTATATTTCCCAAATAGCTTGCTTAGTAAATCTCTCTTACTGAAGTGAATATCTTATTTGTTGGACTTCTATGTCTTGCCTTTCACTGCTAAGAACAAAACAAAACAAAAACTGCAGTGCCCAATAGGTTATACATCTCTGACAGCATATGGCTCAAAAATTGTCAGATACAATTTATGTATGGTAGTCACTGTTAATAATCAATGACGACATTACAAAAATCTTTAAGTGGTTTTATTGATAGGGATATTAAATTTGATAGGATAGGAGAAACTAAGAAATTCAGATTAAAATAAAGGCAGAGATATAAAAAACAGTGAAAATTACACAAGTAGGCATCCCAGTTCAGCCACTAATTAATTCTGTAACCTCAGTGAACTCATTTAACCTCTGTAGTCCAGATTCCTCATAAGAAGGAGAAGAAGAAGAAGAAGGAAAAGGGGGGAGAGGGACAGTAAGGGGGGTGAGGGGAGGGGGAAAGGGAGCAGTTGGAACTAAATAACCCAAAAGATTCCTGGATTTAAATAAAGCCTCCAGAGCTCCATGTAGGTGTACTCCAATTCTGATAAAAACAGGGTCTAGGATATAAGCATGGCTTACATATATAAAAGTCTGTGTGATAATAATAGCTAAGTTAGAGAATAATAACCATATGTCAGGCATTTGTCTAAGGGCTATAAATATATGTGAATTCATGGAATAATTGTCACAGAAACTCAATGAGATAAGCACCATTATTTTCATCCTTATTTTCCAGATTAGGAAACTGAGGCATAGAGATTAAGTAATTTGCCAATGTCATACATATAGTGAGTGGTAGAATCAGGGTTTGAACCCAGCCTGGCTCCAGTGTCGTGCACTTAAAACACTGTTATACTGCCCCCTTACGATGGGTGAAGTGATAGGTTTGGGTGGCTGATGATGACAGATTAAGAGATTTTGGATGGTCTTTTAAGGCAAAATGGATAACTTTTAATTATAGCATCCCGCCTGGGGCAGTTTTCTTAGACAGTTTATAGTAGTAATACACCAATATTCATCCAGTTTCTCAGATTAAAAATCAAAGAATAATTCTTGATTTTTGCCTTTCTCTTACTCCAAAAGTCATTAGCAAGTCCTCTTAGGTCTACCATCAAAACAAATCTCGAACCCAACCATTTCTCACTACTATAGTGCTACCACTTGGTGCATCTTCATCTTCACCTTCACCTATAGTGTTGCAATTACCTCCTGAATCACCTCCCTGCTTTTACACTTACCCTTCTGCAGTTTAATCTCCACATAGCATGCTGAGTAATCATTTTTAAAACACAGATCACATCATTCCTGGATTCGAAACCCTCCTATGGCTTCCCATTGTATTTAGAATAAAATCTAAACTCCTTATTAAGGCCTAACTCTACATGATCTGGCCTTCATGCACTTGTTATCCACTTTTTTTTCCTTTTTTTAGAAACAACAGAAATTTATTTCTCACAGTTCTGGAGGCTGGAAGTCTAGGATCATAGTACTGGCAGATTCGGTGTTTGGTGAAGGCTTCCTGGTTCATAGATTATCCACTTCTTTTTTATGGAATATATTTTACTATCTGAATAAACTTCCTGAAGTCTTTGAACTTCTCCTGTGATGTTCTGGACTTTTTTCCCACCAAAATATAACAGCTATGTATTTATTGGAAGAGAGTTAACTCATTAGCATTAAACACTAAGATAATTACTATATTAAAATCCCATGCCATGTGGAGATGCAGAAATGAAAGCTGCCCCCTGCTTCCTTTGCTCTTCACAATCTATGGAAACTTCCTAGACTGCTCTGAGAATTCTTTTTTTTTTTTAAGTGACAAAGAATACCTGCTCAGCAGGTTTTTACTCTCTAGGTATTGTCTATTCACCATTACAAATAATAAGTTGTTGGCTAAGACTGATGTTTGTCAATTCAGATAGAAACTTTGGAATAATTAATGATACCATTTATTTTTAAAACCTGTGGTAAGTTAGTGGCAAACGTACATAGTGTATGGAAAGGAAAAGTTGCTGCTTCCCAGAACCTGATTTCCTCATCATGGGAAATCAAATAGGTCAAACACAGCTAACACACAAAAGTGAAAAAAGAAGCCCTTGTTTCTAGTGATAGTTCAGGGAAGTGCTCTTGAAGATTCCATTCACATGTTCTGAAAGCATTAATTTCTCCGTTAAACATCTATGGAAGTAATGACTATCTAGTGATTTAAAAGACCATAAAATGGATATGATCCATTTTCTTTTCATTAAATAGCCCACTGCAACATCCATGATTTGACCTCCACATGTACAGACAATAATAAAACTAAAAATTTCTAAATTGGTTGATTTCTTAGCTCAGTCATAGGAGTTGAAACAAGTTAGCTCTCAATATCCAAAAAAGCATTAAGAGCAACAACCTTTTTTATGTGCTAACTAGGACTGTGCATTTAGTTCTCTAGAAACAGATTTGAAGTTGTATCCTCCGCTAACCTTCTACTAAGATTAGATCCACACATTTTAAACTCTATTTGGAGCATAGATTACAGTTTCTGTGGCTCTGTCATTAAAATAAACAGCACCAAAGCAAAATATAATCACAATGAACCGAGGAATTAATGTGAAATACTAAGTAATTCATTCAAAGGATAAGTTAGTTTCCTTGCTGTTAGCTTCAAAGATTGTAGATAATAAACTAAACCTATAAGCAAATTGAAATAAAGGGAGTAAACATAACTCTTGAGACTGATTTAGGTCACTTTACAACTACTTCATATCTCTCCCAGAAGATAAAAGAGACTGAACTGTTGATATCCTAACCAGGCATGATATTAAAAATATTTTACAACCAATATTGTATTAGCACTGACCTAGTAGAATAGACTCCATCCTGCCAGAATGAGGAAGTAGTGTCTTTGAGGGCCCCTTTTGTGGCAGGCATCAACCATTTAGTTGCTGATTTGGGGGAAGTCTGGTAGGTTCTGGGGGAGAGCCTAGGGTCAAGCCAGCAGGGATGAGGGTAGGGCCACTAAAGGAGCTTGAAGTATAGGCTCATTACTAATCAGTAAAAAAGTATTTTATATTTTTAACCCCTGGAAGAGCCATACAATGCATACCAATTGAACATTACCCTTAATACTGCCATGAGCTTTGGGTAATTGAAGAAGGGAAGGGGGGGGCAATGAACATATTGAGGCATGGGATAGATGGACTCCAGGATAGACATTTACAACCAGCCTCATGTTTATATTTCTAGATAGAAATAACAAGAGGAACAGGGTAAATGGCTGGACTTTGTCTCCTGTGGACACTTTAAGATAACAGTAATGGCAGGGGAGAGAGGGGTTAAGCCCTGCTTAGGTAAAAGATCAAGATGTCATATATTTCTCATCCTTGGGGTCATGGAGAGCTGGACTGCTCATGCACAGAAAGGCTCCTCGGGGGTCAAAAAGGAAGGGGATGCCAGACCATAAGTTTTGCTAACTTCCCAAAGGCCCTTGTGCTGAAATCCACCTTGGCTAAAGGATGCATGCACGTATTGGGAAGGGCCCTGAGTCAAAGAACATAGCAAGACAATTGGCCAGAGGAAAACAAAGACCCAGAAGACTGCCCCCTTATAAAGGATTTAAAGGTGTGACTTTCCCTTTCCCAAACGTGTGACTTTCTCTGAGCTTACCCATGCATCTGTCAGGATGTACTCCACTTTTCTAATAAACACCTTACTTTCCTCTCTGTCTTCTGTCTCCTTGTCAACATTTTTTTGAAGACAGACAAGAACTGGTGCCCAGACTCTAGCCCATGGTGTAGTGGTTAGGATTCAAGGCTCTCATCACCTCGACCAGGGTTCAATCCCTGGTCTTGTTTCCAGCTGTGCTCACTACTGTCTCCTGAAATCAATATCAGTCCTTCTAAAATATTTTTTTTATCTTACTATTTCTCTTCCCTTAGTGAGATCCTACTCATCCATCAGA
This sequence comes from Neophocaena asiaeorientalis asiaeorientalis, assembly GCF_003031525.2. Classification (NCBI taxonomy): domain Eukaryota; kingdom Metazoa; phylum Chordata; class Mammalia; order Artiodactyla; family Phocoenidae; genus Neophocaena; species Neophocaena asiaeorientalis. The sequence goes on from NW_020172364.1 coordinate 29,244, forward strand.
ACTCAATTCAAATGTCACTTATAAAGTCAAAAGCTCCCTCCCAATTCCCCTCCCTCCTGTCCTCATTCTCCCCTCACTATAATTATATATGTGTGTAAATGGGTATTTGCTCCATGTCTCTTTCTCACATTAGACCAAAGCCCTGAGGGGTCTAAGGCCTTGACTTACACCTTGTCCTTTGGCTCACCATTTTCTTCCTAGCGATTAGAAAAATACTAGAGGGGGGACCTTCAAGATGTCAGAAGAGTAAGACGTGAAGATCACCTTGCTCCCCACAAATACATCTACATGTAGAACACCTCCTACAGAATACCTACTGAATACTGGCAGAAGACCTCACACTTCCCCAAAGGCAAGAAACTCCCAACGTAACTGTGTAGGGCAAAAGAAAAAAGAAAAAACAGAGACAAAATAATAGGGACGGGACCTGCACCTCTGGGAGGGACCTGTGAAGGTGAAAAATTTTCCACAAACTAGGAAGCCCCTTCACTGGTGGAGGGGGGGGTGGGTGGGGGGGAGGCTTTGGAGCCGCGGAGGAGAGCATGGCAACAGGGGTGCAGAGGGCAAAGTGGAGAGATTCCCGCACAGAGGATCAGTGCTGACCAGCACTCACCAGACTGAGAGGCTTCTCTGCTCACCAGCCAGGGCAGGTGGGGGCTGGGAGCTGAGGCTCCAGCTTTGGAGGTCAGAGCCCAGGGAGAGGACTGGGGTTGGCTGTGTGAACAAAGCCTGGAGGGGACTAGTGCACCACAGCTAGATGGGAGGGAGTCCGGGGAAAAGCCTGGACCTGCCTAAGAGGCAAAAGACCATTGTTTCAGGGTGCACGAGGAGAGGGGATTCAGAGCACTGCCTAAACGAGCTCCAGAGATGGGCACGAGCCTCAGCTATCAGCGCGGACACCAGAGACAGGCATGAAACACTAAGTCTGCTGCTGCAGCCACCAAGAAGCCTGTGTGCAAGCACAGGTCACTACCCACACCTCCCCTCCCGGAAGCCTGTGCAGCCCACCACTGGCAGGGTCCCGTGATCGAGGGACAACTTCCCCGGGAGAACACACAGCATGCCTCAGGCTGTTGCAATGTCACGCTGGCCTCTGCAGCCACAGGTTCACCTGCATTCTGTACCCCTCCCTCCCCCAGGCCTGAGTGAGCCAGAGCCCCCCTAATCAGTTGCTACTTTAACCCCATCCTGTCGGGGGAGGGGGGGGACAGATGCCCTCAGGTGACCTACACTCAGAGGCAGGACCAAATCCAAACTTGAACCCCAGGAGCTCTGTGAACAAAGAAGAGAAAGGGAAGTTTCTCCATGCAGGCTCAGGAACAGTGGATTAAATCTCCACAATCAACTTGAGGTACCCTGCATCTGTGGAATACCTGAATAGACAACAAATCATCCCAAAATTGAAGCAGTGGACTTTGGGAGCAACTGTAGACTTGGAGTTTGCTTTCTGCACTGAATTTGTTTCTGGTTGTATGTTTATCTTAGTTTAGCATTTAGAGCTTACTATCATATTTCTCCGTGCAGGCTCAGGAACAGTGGATTAAATCTCCACAATCAACTTGAGGTACCCTGCATCTGTGGAATACCTGAATAGACAACAAATCATCCCAAAATTGAAGCAGTGGACTTTGGGAGCAACTGTAGACTTGGAGTTTGCTTTCTGCACTGAATTTGTTTCTGGTTGTATGTTTATCTTAGTTTAGCATTTAGAGCTTACTATCATTGGTAGACTTGTTTATTGATTTGGTTGCTCTCCTCCTTTATTTTATTGTTTTTCTTTTATATATGTATTTTTTTTCCTTTTTCTCCTTTTGTGAGTGTGTATGTGTATCCTTCTTTGTGTGATTTTGTCTGTATAGTTTGCTTTTACCAATTGTCCTAGGGCTCAGTCCGTGTTGTTCTGTTTTTTTTTTTTTTTTTTTTTTTTTTTT
>NW_020172364.1:31189-36536 GCF_003031525.2 Neophocaena asiaeorientalis asiaeorientalis
TTTTTTTTTTTTTTTTGTATAGTTTTTAGCGCTTGTCATTGGTGGATTGGTGTTTAGGTTTGGTTGCTCTCTTCTTTCTCTCTTTCTTTTTTTTTATTACTTTAAAAAAATTTTTTTATTTTAATAACTTTATTTTACTTCTTTCTTCTTCCCTCCCTTCCTCCCTCCCTCTCTGCCTACCTACCTTCCTTTCTTTCTTTCTTTTTCTCCCTTTTCTTCTGAGCCATATGGCAGACAGGGTCTTGGTGCTCCAGCCAGGTGTCAGGCCTAAGCCTCTGAGGTAGGAGAGCAGAGTTGAGGACATTGGTTCAACAGAGACCTCCTGGCTCCGCATAACATCAAACGGCAAAAGCTGTCCCAGAGATCTCCATCTCAATGCTAAGACCCAACTCCACTCAATAACCAGCAGGCTACAGTGCTGGACACCCTATGCCAAACAACAAGCAAGACAGGAACACAACCCCACTCTTTATCAGAGAGGCTGCCTAAAATCATAATAAGGTCACAGATACTCCAAAACACACCACCATAAGTGGTATTGCCCACCAGAAAGACAAGTTCCAGCCTCATCCACCAGAATACAGGCACCAGTTCCCTCCACAAGGAAGCCTATGCAACCAACTGAACAAACCTTACCACTGGGGGAAGACACCATAAACAACGGGAACTGAGAACCTGCAGCCTGTGAAAAGGAGACCCCAAACATAGTAAGTTAAGCAAAATGAGAAGACAGAGAAATACACAGCAGATGAAGGAGCAAGGTAAAAACACACCAGACCAAACAAATGAAGAGGAAATAGGCAGTCTACCTGAAAAAGAATTCAGAGTAATGATAGTAAAGATGATCCAAAATCTTGGAAACAGAATGGAGAAAATACAAGAAACGTTTAACAAGGACCTAGAAGAACTAAAGAACAAACAAACAATGATGAACAACACAATAAATGAAATTAAAATCTCTAGAAGGAATCAATACCAGAATAACTGAGGCAGAAGAACTGATAAGTGACCTGGAAGATTAAATAGTGTAAATAACTACCACAGAACAGAATAAAGAAAAAAGAATGAAAAGAATTGAGGACACTCTCAGAGACCTCTGGGACAACATTAAATGCAACAACATTCAAATTATAGGGGTCCCAGAAGAAGAAGAGAAAAAGAAAGGGCTGGAGAAAATATTTGAAGAGATTGTAGTTGAAAACTTGCCTAACATGGCAAAGGAAATAGTCAATCAAGTCCAGGAAGCACAGAGAGTCCCAACAGGATAAATCCAAGGAAAAACACGCCAAGACACATATTAATCAAACTATCAAAAATTAAATATAAAGAAAAAATATTAAAAGCAGCATGGGAAAAATAACATACAAGGGAATCCCCATAAGGTTAACAGCTGATCTTTCAGCATAAACTCTGCAAGCCAGAAGGGAGTGACAGGACATATTTAAAGTGATGAAAGGGAAAAACCTACAACCAAGATTACTCTACCCAGCAAGGATCTCATTCGGATTCGACAGAGTCATTAAAACCTTTACAGACAAGCAAAAGCTAAGAGAATTCAGCACCACCAAACCAGCTTTACAACAAATGCTAAAGGAACTTTTCTAGGCAGGAAACACAAGAGAAGGAAAAGACCTATAAAAAAAAACACTTAAGAAAATGTTAATAGGAACATACATATCGATAACCACCTTAAATCTAAATGGATTAAATGCTCCAACCAAAAGACATAGACTGGCTGAATGGATACAAAAGCAAGACCCATATATATGCTGTCTACAAGAGACCCACTTCAGACCTAGGGACACATACAAACTGAAAGTGAGGAGATGGAAAAAGATATTCCATGCAAATGGAAATCAAAAGAAACCTGGAGTAGGAATTCTCATATCAGACAAAATAGACTTTAAAATAAAAACTATTACAAGAGACAAAGAAGGACCTTACATAATGATCAAGGGATTAATCCAAGAATATAAAACAATTGTAAATATTTATGCACCCAACATAGGAACACCTCAATATATAAGGCAAATGTTAACAGCCATAAAAGAGGAAATCAACAGTAACACAATCATAGTAGGGGACTTTAACACCCCACTTTCACCAATGGATAGATCATCCAAAATGAAAGTAAATAAGGAAACACACGCTTTAAATGATACATTCAACAGGATGGACTTAATTGATATTTATAGGACATTCCATCCAAAAACAACAGAATACACTTTCTTCTCAAGTGCTCATGGAACATTCTCCAGGATAGACCATATCTTGGGTCACAAATCAAACCTTGCTTGGTAAATTTAAGAAAATTGAAATTGTACCAAGTATGTATCAATTGTATCAAGCATCAATAGTATCAAGTATCAAACAAGTGACAATGAAAACATGACAACCCAAAACCTATGGGACACAGCAGAAGCAGTTCTAAGAGGGAAGTTTATAGCAATACAATCCTACCTCAAGAAACAAGAAACATCTCAAAGGAACAACCTAACCTTACACCAAAAGCAATTAGGGACAGAAGAACAAAAAAAAAACCAAAGTTAGCAGAAGGAAAGAAATCATAAAGATCAGATCAGAAATAAATGAAAAAGAAACAAAGGAAATGATAGCAAAGATCAATAAAACTAAAAGCTAGTTCTTGGAGAAGATAAACGAAATTGATAAACCTTTAGGCAGACTCATCAAGGAAAAAAGGGAGAAGACTCAAATCAATAGAATTAGACATGAAACAGAGGAAGTAACAACTGACACTGCAGAAATACAAAGGATCATGAGAGATTACCACAAGCAACTATATGCCAATAAAGTGGACAACCTGGATGAAATGGACAAATTCTTAGAAAAGCACAACCTTCCGAGATTGAACCAGGAAGAAATAGAAAATACAAACAGACCAAGCACAAGAACTGAAATTGAGACTGTGATTAAAACTCTTCCAACAAACAAAAGCCCAGAACCAGATGGCTTCACAGGCGAATTTTATTAAACATTTAAAGAAGAGCTAACACCTATCCTTCTCAAACTCTTCCAAAATATAGCAGAGGGAGGAACACTGCCAAACTCATTCTACAAGGCCACCATCACCCTGATACCAAAACCAAAGATGTCACAAAGAAAGAAAACTACAGGCCAATATCACTGATGAACATAGATGCAAAAATCCTCAACAAACTACTAGCAAACAGAATCCAACAGCATATTAAAAGGATCATACACCATGATCAAGTGTAAACCCCCAGGAATGCAAGGATTCTTCAATATATGCAAATCAATCAATGTGATACACCACATTAACAAATTGAAGGAGAAAAACCATATGATCATCTCAATAGATGCAGAAAAAGCTTTCAACAAAATTCAACACCCACTGATGATAAAAACCCTGCAGAAAGTAGGCATAGAGGGAACTTACCAGTGTAAGGCCAGACACTATAAAATTCTTAGAGGAAAAGACAGGCAGACACTCTATGACATAAATCATAGCAAGATCCTTTTTGACCCACCTCCTAGAGAAATGATGGATGGAGAAGGGTAAGCTGGGATGAAGTGAAAGAGTGGCATGGACATACATACACTACCAAATATAAAACAGATAGCTAGTGGGACGCAGCTGCATATCACAGGGAGATCAGCTTGGTGCTTTGTGTCCACCTAGAGGGGTGGTATAGGGAGGGTGGGAGAGAGATGCAAGAGCGAGGAGATATGGGAATACATCTATAAGTACAGCTGATTCCCTTCATTATAAAGAAGAAAATAACACACCATTATAAAGCAATTATATTCCAATATAGATGTTAAAAAAGATAATTGATAAAATAAATATTAGAGCAACAGGAAAAGAGAGATTTGGTCATAAAATGAGGTTAGCTAAAATTTAATAAGGTGTGCCAGGCTCTTTATGAAAGTTTTAGATTTAATAAAGGTGTTAAAACTATGGAAAATATATATATATAGTAGCTGAAATCTAAAAAAAAGAAAAATACTAGATACATATTAAATATTTTTTAATAAACAAATGAATGGAGAAGTTAGTTTGATTTTAAAATGTTACATAACATACAAGGCCAATTACTGTCTACTCACAATAAAGGAGAAAGTTGTGCAAGTAGAAAAAGAAAACGATAAAAATAGATAATATTTACTGAGTTCTTACTATGAGATAATCACTGTGTTACAAATACTATCTTATTTAATTTTCCTAAAACCCTATGCGGTAAGCACTATTTTCACTGTCCTCATTTTGTAGATGAGGGAACAAAGGCTTAGAGTAAATTGCTGAATTTGAGAGCTAGTAAGTGGTAGACCAGACTTTTAAGCCAGGCCTATCAAATACCAGAGACCAAATTAATCTCCATACATTTGGTTTCCCCATGTTTAATCCATGTGACATAGGCCCTCTTCCTTTTGGGTGAATGAACCAGCAAGTATTGTACTTCTGTGCTTCTGTACTGGATTGGATTAAGTATGCATAAGAACCAAAGTAACGCACTGTAAGAGAGATAACTTGACGAGAAAAACTGCCACAGACTTATTCTGTATCTATTTGATGAGCAGATGGTGTGCTTCTGAGAAATATCAGGATATATGAAAGAAAACATTTAGGCAACTGATGTTTATGTGGGTGCAATTTTCTGGCTACAGCAGATGCCTATTGCTTCCTGACATCTGCCCTATTCCACTCTGAGTACAAAAAAGTATAGCTGACAAAGTTGAATAGACTGTGGCTTTGTATATCAGTAAATTGTACTTACTGGTCCTATAAGGCATCATTTAACCAAGAATTCAGAAGTTGAAATTGATCTCTCAGGTACTATGGCACAGTAGAAAGAACATAGACTGTGAAATCAAACAAGCCTGAGCTCATAATTCTGCGCCTGTCATTTACATGCTGTATAACCTTGACCAATGTTTTTAACTTCACAGAGCTTATGTTTCATTATCAGTAAAATAATACAGTATTGCATAGCCTGCTAGTTGCTGCATGATTCAAACAGGAATAAAGTGTCTGACAAACAGTAGGCACTTAACAAATGCTAGCTATATATCCAAATCAAACCAAAGTCTGGCATAGTTAATATAAAGGTTAATTTAATGTAGCAACTTGGAGGGTGTTTTTGAATGAGATTAACTTTTAAATCAATCAATTTTGAGTAAACAGATTACTTATGTGGGTGGGTGAGCATCATCCAATCAGTTGAAGGCCTGGATAGAACAAAAAGATTGCCTCCCCAAGCAAAAAGGAATTATCTAGCAGACTGCCTTCTGACTTCATCTGTACCACTGGCTCTCCTGGGTCTCCAGCCTGCCAGCCCTTCAGATTTTGGACTCACTAGCCTAAATA
>NW_020172364.1:36811-127053 GCF_003031525.2 Neophocaena asiaeorientalis asiaeorientalis
TTGACACAAAATTAACCATCACAAACACTTTGGGTCATTATTCTGGGGATCATATTTCTAAGACCTTTTAAGAAAACTTGTAAATTTGAAGACTGGTGATGCTGCTAATAGAGGGTCATGTAAACTGTTACAGTCTAGGCCAGGAAACTTTTTCTGTAAAGGGCCAGATAGTAATATTTTAGGCTTTCCAGGTCATAAGGTCTCTGTCACAACTATTCAGATAATACATAATGAAAAAGCATGGCTGAGTCCCAATTAATCTTTATTTATGGACACTGAAATTTGAACTTCACGTAATTTTCACATATCACAAAAGATATTTCATTTTCTTTTATTTTATTTTTCAACCATTTAAAATGTAAAATCTGAGACTTCCCTCATGGTCCAATGGTTAAGAATCCACCTTCCAATGCAGGGGATGCAGGTTCAATCCCTGGTGGGGGAACTAAGATCCCACATGCCGTGGGGCAACTAAGCCCACATGCTCTAGAGTCCGCGCGTACCACAACTAGAGAGAAGCCTGTGCACCACAATAAAGAGCCTGCAAGCTGCAACTAAGACCCGATGCAGCCAAATTAATTAATTAATTAATTAATATTTTAAAAAATAATTAAATAAAATGTAAAATCTACCCTTAGCTCCTGGGCCATACAGAAACAGGTTGCAATTTGCTAACCCTTGGTCTAGGCTGATAATTCTTAAACAGTTGTCTTTGGTACCTTGGGAGTTGCAGTCTTCTTCCTGATGGTATGTGATTCAAAATTGTGAGTTCCTGCTTTGGTTGGTATAGGCTGAATAAATGACATGAAATGCTGCAGACTTACTGTTATGTATGTGTGAGCCTACTTACTAGTAGCCTACTAATAACTTATTAAACATTATTTATATTTAGTTATAAAAAACTAAAACTGATCCAATACTAGAATTTTCCCCACCTCTTAGCCTTTGTAGCTTTTACAAGGATTATATGTTATATCACCCAAATTACCTCACAGACATTGTACAACATCATAACCATAACACACTGTACTTTTACTCCATACCACTTACCATAATTGTAATTAATTTCTTTAATTAAAGTATGTCACTCCCACTAGACTATTAGCTCTGTAAGATCAGTGGTCATGTCTATTTTTTTTACCACTATGTACCCAGTCCATAGCATAACTGGAAAATTGTAGGTGTTTGGTATATATTTGTGGGCTGAATGAACAAAATGAATTGCTTCTGGTCGTTAACTGTTTCAATTCTTATTTTTTAATTATAAAGAACTTTTCATTTAGCTTTAACATTATCAATCCAGTTTGTTAATGGTTGTTTACCCTACTGCTCCTAATGATGTTATGCTCATACTAACAGTATTTTGGGTCTATAATTTTGAACTGACAGGTCTTAAGACAAGAATGAAATGTGGTTCTAATATAAGTCATTCACACTTGCACTGTTAAACAGTTATATGAAATTCACTCCTGAGGGGACGGGGTGAAGGATAGAAGAGGGTAAGTTTAACAAGGACACTTTATTATTAGCTACAAGTTCTTATTCCAATGGAAAATGGTCAAAAGGTTTGAAAGCCTTTGTATTTGCAAGAAATGTACTTTGTGGATGATCTCTTTTAGTCTACACCCTTTGGTTCAGGGACATTTAACTTCTAGATATTCTTGCTTCTTCTCTACCTCAAGGCTAGACTTTCAGAACGTTTCTGCTAAGCCTCACCTCAGCTCCACTCGGGGTAATGCAACTTTTACTAGCTTGTTTCCAAGACAAGATGTGAGAAGGAAGGAGCTCTCCCAGCTCATGATAATGCTTCGAGGTCATTAGCCCTCCGTGTGCTTTGTTTTTACAAACATGCAGGTGCAAAATGGAACCCCAGGGATGATGGTGCCAACCTCCAGGTCTTAAAATACAGGGCTAATGTGAGACATAAGAAAGACTTCCTTGGAAAACAGGACCATTGATGTGTACTCAACAGCTTTAGATACAGTTTTGGTCTATTTAACCTCAATATTTCTAGCATTTAAGCAAGAAAGATCCAATTCCAACGACTCTTATTTTAAACTATTTCACTAAAGGCAGCATTAAGGCAATTTAGGTAAAAACAAAATGTAAACAAAACAAGGAAAGAGAATGTTAATTACTTTAGGGAAATGTGTAAACTTCCTCTTCATTGAATGCTCAATGGCTATTTGTTCTAATTGCTCTTTGGTGAGTATTTATTGTGCGCACTGGCAAGCTGCTCATTAGAACTGCTGATTCAAAGATAAGAGGAAAACTGCAAAACTACCAAAAAGTTCACCAGATCCTGAAATCCTTTATGCCCTTAACTCCTTTGGCAACCTCTGCACAGTTGTCAAGGAATCTAAAGACCCAGTACTGCCAACCCCCAACCTGATACTCTGATATGTACTCAGAATTTAACCTGCAAGTTCTACACAGATTGACCCAATTTGCAAAGTTGAAAAAGGTGGCTAAATTGTTTCTGACACTATAACAAGTCCTTGAAAAAAGATAATCTTGTCAAGCTGTGACGTCTAGTTATGTCAAAAAGAAAACAAAGGGCCTCCCTGGTGGCGCAGTGGTTGAGAGTCCGCCTGCCGATGCAGGGGACACGGGTTCGTGCCCCAGTCCGGGAAGATCCCACATGCCATGGAGCGGCTGGGCCCAAGAGCCATGGCCGCCGAGCCTGCGCGTCCGGAGCCTGTGCTACGCAACGGGAGAGGCCACAACAGTGAGAGGCCTGCGTACCGCAAAAAAAAAAAAACACAGAAGAAAACAAAAACTTGGAAAGGAAGCTTTTTTTGTGTGTGTGGAAGTGTTTGTAAAGGAGAGAGCTTTAGCTTCCAGAGAACTGCTTAGATTTAAAGTGTCTTTCTTTCTTTCTTTTTAATTTTTTTTGAGAAAAAACAGTCTAGTACTGGCAAAAAAAATCTGTTTTGCCTTCCATCTTTGGCCTAACTTACACAAGTTAACATCTCTCAGAGAGCCCCTTTCCACCTATCCAGATCCTACCTGTTCTTCCAATTCCAGCTGAAGTCCTTCCCCTTGCAAATTCTGCCTGAGTCAGTTTCCAAATGCATCAGCCCATATCGACTCCCTTTTTCTCTAAAGCATCATTGTCTCCACCACTTATTATATCTTTTGTTTCTTGGTTGCTTTACTTTTATTGAACTGTTCCTCTTCTCCATAATCAAAGAATTAACTCCAGGAAAGCTAGAAGAGTGCTTTATCTCCATTCAAACTAGGAGAGGGATGTTATGAGGAGCTACTGGTAGGGTGTTGTGACAGCACTAACACAGACTGGGGGGTTTGGAAAGACTACCCAGAGGAGATACCACAAAGCAACATTCTCTCATTCCTAGGGCTCTGCTTAACCCAATGATCCAGCCAAAGCTCTGGCTCTCTTTATCTTCCTTCTGACTATATTTACCTCTCTTTTTGAAAGCACATCCACTTTATACTCAATCCTTTTGGTTCTGCTTCAACTGTAAGTCTTTCTTCGTTTCTTTCTCATAAGGGCAGAAAGGGCTGAGCTAGAAACAAATCTGCTTCCAATTTAATGGGTACTCTGATGTATTTTTATTTTTCTCTTATACCTCTGTATTATGTATGCTGTGGTGCTACTGCATATGGATTGGTTCCAGGTCACTGGTTGGCAAACCTGTACTCTAGTTCCAGAGTGGTATTTCACTTTCAGACTTCACTGTCTGTTGAGCAAGTATGTTATTTGTGTCAGGACAGAAGATAAATAAATAATATTGCAGCAGACATTCACCCAGGGATTATTGTGTTCTGCAAGGTAGTGGTAGTATTATATGCACTCTATGAGTAGGTGGCTAAGGATAAAGAAACTTTATATATCTAAAAAGCATAGAAATAAACTTACAGGATTCTTTTTCTAAATTAGAAAAGGGGCTTTCTCCTTCAAACAGATATCTGTATACCAATGTTCATAGCAGCATTATTTACAAGAGTCAAAAGGTGGATGCAACCCAAGTGTCCATCAACAGATGAATAAACAAAATGTGGCATATACACACAATGAAATATTATTCAGTCTTAAAAAGAAAAGAAATTCTGGCACATGCTACAACATAGACGAATCTTCAAGATATTATGCTAAGTGAAATAAGCCATTCACTAAAGGACAAATATTGTACAATTCCACTATATGAAGGACCTAGAGTAGTCAAATTCATAGAGACAGAAAGTAGAATGGTGGTTGCCAGGAGCTGGAAGGGAAGCAGGAATGGGGAGTTAGTGTTTAATGGGTATATAGTTTCAGTTGGGGAAGATGAAAAAGTTATGGATATGTAAGGTAGTAGTGACTGCAAAACAATGTGAATGTACCTAATGCCACAGAACTTTACATGTAAAAATGGTTAAAATGGTAAATTTTATGTTATGCATATTTTACCACAATAAAAAGGGGGGACTTTCTCAATAATACTTCTCTCTTCCTCAAAAGTAACAAAAAGATGAAAGCGAAACTAAAGATGGATTCTGCCCATCTCTTCACTTGGCTAACCCCAGCCTAGCTGTTCCAATAATGAGTTATACAAATAAGACTTACCTGATTGTTTTCTTTTTAAGGTGTTAAAAAAAAAAGATATCTAGAGGAAATACACATTTTAATATCATTTTAAAACTTTTCTTTAAATCACTTAACCTTCACATACCAGGTAGATTTTTACTTATTCTGCCCCTAGATGTTTCCCATACCTTTTGATATCTGAAATTCCATGTATAGGGACATAAAAATTGTATTCTACAATAGAAAATAGGAATTAATATGCACAGACAACTTAGGAAAGGGAACACATTTTCTTCAATTAACTAAGCCAGAGCTGCTGACAGTATGATCTTATGGCGTCTTGCATTACAACAACTAGAGAACCTATTAACATTCTTATCCTAAGCATACTGAATCAGCATCTTTGGGCTGATGACTTGTAACCTGCATTTTAAATTAGCTCCTCTAAGTTAAATTAATGTACACTGAAGTTTGAGAACCACTAAACTAACACAAAAGTAAATAATACCAGTTATATCTCCTTAGACAAACAGGAAAAGATGACAGACAGGTGGGAATCCGATCAGAGGGCAGAAACATGAGACTGTATAAACCGAAATCAAAATTACAATGTCTTTGCCTGTACTCGCTGATTCTTTAACTAAGATAGACAACATCGGGATGATGCCACAGATTTAAATACCAGAACAACAAAGAAGCAAAAAGTTTCATGGGGAGGTACACTGAAGGGAACAATTTGTCTTTGTGAAGTGTTTTGTAGAACTTGAAGTGTGTAAAAATTAATAAAACAGAAACCTCAACTAAAATAGAGTCAGAAGGCCAGACAACAGCAGAGCACAACAGGAAGAAGAAAGACTTCCTCTTCTTGCCAGGCAAGAAGTCAGCCAATGAATGACTGTCACACTCAGCCAATGAACAGCCACTATACTTTGAGCCCTCAATTCCTCCGATGTACTCATTGTTTACTACAGCCCTCCCGACTTCCGTTTCCCACTGTTTGAAAGCATTCTCTCCTTGCTGTGTGGAGATTTGCACCGTGGTTCCCCACAACTGTAGACCCTGAATTGCAATTCTTTGTTGATTCCCAAATAAACCCGTTTTTGCTGAAGAAATATCTGGCAGTCTATTTGTTTTAGGTCAACATGTTTCAATGGTAGGAACAGGAACAGGGCACAGTCCCTAGGCATTTTCGTCTTTGACCAGCCAGTCCAAACTCAGATAGAACTTTGCATTATTATATAGTGTTTACATTTTATTTGAATTCTTATGTAACTTCTATCCAGGGCCACCCAAAGATCTTTATGCTTTGCTTCCTTGAAGTTTTCTGTCTCACATCTTTGAGAATTGTTGAGTGTCTTCCTGGGGCCAAAAAATACCATATATGTAGAAAGTGTCAAAGGAATTGAAAGAATGCATGAAATGGTTTTTATCTTTCTAGGAACAATATTTCTGTTAAACAAAAAAAAGAGAGGGGGAAGGAGGGCTTAAAATCCAAAGCAACAAAATATTAAATAGTTTAAAATACTGTCAGTAATGCAAAAGCCTTAGTATTCAGTCTTTTTCACAGTCCCAATATGTATCCTATAAAGAGGATTTCAGAACATTGAGACTGCAATATGTTTCATAGTCAATGTGGTTTGAGTGATAAGGCTCATTTCTCTCCTCTTCAACTTTTCTAATGTCTATACTATGCCTTCACTCTGTCTTTTCTGCCTGTATGGCTACATTTAACTCTTTACCTCCAAATAAAGAATGCTGCCCCTGATTGTAACCATATAAGAACAGTTCCTTTCTTTAAATTGTAGTTTCATTGATGAGATAAAATGATATCTGTTAGCATTTTTTTTTTAAAGTACTGTGAATAAATCACTTCGGAGCAATTATCTAGGAAATGGTCATCATTACTCCCCACCCAATCCCTTGGTGTTTCATACCCATGCCACATTCCCAGGTACTCTGGGTTCAGAAAGAAGCAGCTGCCTGAGCATGATGTGAGGACATCCATCTGTGGCACCAGACAGAAGGAATGGATACATGGGAATCCATTAGGAAGAAAGAGCTTTCAGTTCTTTCTGGCTGAATTGATAGGAGAGGCTAGAGAGAGGGGAAAGAGTCCAACTTAATCAGAGGTTTCAAGCTGGGCAATAAAGAGAATCATGACACCACCAGCAGAAATAGAAAAGACAAGAACTGGTTTTGAGAGCAAAATGATGCATTTTCTTTGAGGTAGAATTTTAAAACTGATGACTGGATGTTCAAATAGAAATGTCTAGCAGATAACTGCAGATACAATATTGCAGCTAAAGACAGGGGGCAGGCCCAGAGAGGGTGATTTGATCATTTTCGTTTTTGCAGTGGTTATGGCATTATGATGAATGAAACACCTCAAGAGAAGGAGCGAAGAAAGACGAGCAGAGCATATGGATGGACATTTAAGGTATGAAGAAGAAGAGAAGCCAGTGAAAGGGACAAGAGAACAGAGATCAAAGAAACTGGATAAGAACTATACTGACTCAGAGTTATAGAGGTCAAGGGAGAAAGAATATCAAGAAAGCAGGGATCCCCATTGCGGGAAACACAAGAAAAAAGACCAATGAGAATGGGAACCAAGAAAAAAAATTAGGTTTAGAAATTCAGAGGCTATTAATGAGCCAGATTTTAGGGTAATGAGGAAGTGGGCAAGACGGGTGATGGCACTGACCAATAGAAAGATAATATGCATCACATATATAATTTAAAATTTTGTAGTAGCCACATTTTTAAAAAGGTAAAAAGAAATAAATGAAATTAGTTTTAATAATATATCTTGTTTAACCCAATTTCAAAATTTAAATTGGGGGGCTTCCCTGATGGCGCAGTGGTTGAGACTCCGCCTGCCGATGCAGGGGACATGGGTTCGTGCCCCGGTCCGGGAAGATCCCACATGCCGCGGAGCGGCTGGGCCCGTGAGCCATGGCCTCTGAGCCTGCGCATCCGGAGCCTGTGCTCCGCAACGGGGGAGGCCACAGCAGTGGCCCGCGTACCGCAAAAAAAAAAAAAATTTTAATTGGAAAATTTCAATCTGTAGTTAATATAAAAATTATTGAGAATTTTACATTCTTTTTATCTTTTTCCATCTTCAAAATTTAGTGTGTATTTTACACGTTGCATCACATCTCAGTTTGGTTGCTATATTTCAAGTGCTTAATAGCCACATATGAATAGTGGCTTCCTTATTGGACAACTCAGAGTCAGAGAATGTAAATATGCCCCATGTAACACAGTGAAGACAGGAATGGGTTATGGAAGCCAGTAACCAAAATTCCAAGTGGGGATAAGGTATCCTAAATGGATTATCTGAACCTCAGATGAGAAGTGGGATGACAGTGGCTGATAAAGGTCCTAGAAATGACATTTGGGAGCTAGAAACCCACCTCCGTCATGTTCAATACACTAGGAGGAGAATGAGAAATGAGGATGAGTTCACTGTAAGGGTTTAAGGGGAAGGTAGTCCTATCAGGAGAGAGTCATATTTGAGTTATGTTGAAGGGAATATTTGATTATGAGGAACAGCAGTGTGGAAATAAAGATCAGCCAAATTAAGACAAGCAAAGGCTATTATTCAGAGCTTGCTATAGAAAACGAGTTAGCCACTGCTACTTGCATTTTGGCTGAGACTCAAAGCAGGCAAAGGAGTGGGGAAAGCTTTGTAGTAGAAAAAGGGGAAGGCTTCAGGTATGCCTTGAATGGAGGCTGTTGGCATGGGGAGGTTGTAGGCTGGCTAACTAGAAGTGGGGCATCCTATGTGATTCGTTAGAGGTACATATTTGGCTTTTTCTGGTTGGTCCTAAATTGGAATCAGGGGCAAAAATTAGGGAAGCTATCAATTATTAATCAAGTTCTGGGCATTCTGGGCAGATTGTAACAGGGGTTATTGTTTGGTTGTGGTTTTTTTGTTTTTTTGCTTTTTACTAGTTACAGCCCCTGACTTCCTACCAGTCTGATTTATAGCAAACTGGCTTCCTGGGCTGCTTACTATAGATAATGAGTCAGTTTCCTGGGCAGGTTGCTGCAAATTGTGGGTCAGAGATCTATTCATATATATGGTCTGGCCATCATCCATTTGTATATTCAGTCTCTCAGTAGCCTTGCTTCTGTTATTCATTGTAAGACTGTACTTTTGAATTTAGTGTAGCTCAGGAATGTCACATGTTAGAAGTCAAAAGACCTGAGTCATAATCTCCATTCTTTCACAATTAGTAGTGTGACCCCAAACTCATCATTAACCTTTCTGTACCTCAAATTTTCTCATCCAAAACTGAAGAGAAATCAAAAGTTTTCAGCTGCAGAAAATACAAAAGGAAGGCAGAAAGCAAAAAGGAAGACGCCAACCACAGAGCAGAGAAAACTAACAATGCTTCAATATAAATTAAATATAATTAAACAAGAAATTGTAGATATAAAAAATATTAAAACTGAGTCTAGAAGTGAACAAGGAACAGAGAAATGTGAAGTCATAGTTAGCCAAACAGTGGGAAAAATTGGGGGAAAAAAAGTACCTCAACAATTAAAACTAAATTACAAGATGTCTATGCACCAACACAGGCAATAGGTGAGAATCAAAGAATGGCATCTGAAACTCATAAACAAAACAGAAGCTTAAGTAAGAAAAAGTGGTACTAAGGGCATTATATAAAGAAAATTATTAGAATTAGTATAAAGGTAACCACTGAATAAAAATACAAACCTTCCTACGTACCAAAAGCAATATAGAGAAAGAACAAAGAAAACATAATATAATGTGAATGTCAGAGACCAAAATTATCAATGACATTAACAAATTCAAACTCATATATTAAAAGAAAAAGTTACATTAGCTTACAGGGTAAAAACCAATGCTATACCATATATAAGAGAAATCCCTATAAGTTATTCAGAAAGCTTAAATATAAAGAGATGGGCAAAGGTACACACACACACACACACACACACACAAAAAGCAAACAAAAAGAAGGAAGGAGTTGTGATCTTAATATCTGACAAGCTAGAATTCAGTACCTTAAGCATTAAAAAAAGTGACAATAAAGGACATGTCATTATGTAAAAAAATACGAATATATAATAGTTTTGAATATTTATGCACCAAATTTCATAGCAATCACTTTATAAAGCAGAAACTACAAGAGCTGTAAGGAGAAATAGCCAGAAGCACACAGTAATGCACAATTTTAATATATCACTCTTAGTCCAAGAGGAGTTGACAAAAAATAAAGATATAGAAGCCCTAAACAACATAAGCAATAAAGTATGTGAATATACATCAGACTTTGCATCCCAAATATTGATGCATTTTCTTTTCAAGAGCACATAAACATTCATGAAGATAGACAATATATTATGGTCCAAAGAAAATCTCAATGAGTTTAACAAAGTAGAATGATACAAAAATAATTCTCTCATATAAAAAATATAGAAATTAATAGCAAAATTAAAACATAAATAGGCCTTTCTATCTAAAGTTAAATAACTCTCTATTAGACAACTCTCAAGGCAAAGGGGAACTGAAATTTCAGAATTATTTGTAAAAATAATGGAAATGATGACACTATTTGTCAGTATTAATGAATGAAGATCAGAGAAAAACATCATAGCCTAGAACAAACGTATGGACACCAAGGGGGGAAAGTGGAGGGGGTGGTGGTGGTGGGATGACTTGGGAGATTGGGATTAACGTATATACACTAATATGTATAAAATAGATAAGAATAAGAACCTGCTGTATAAAAAATAAATTCAATAAAATTCAAAATAAATAAAATGTCCTTTTACATTAAAAAAAAAATCATGGCCTTAAATGGTTATACAGAAAAAAATGAAAGGATGACAATAAATAAATAACCACTTGAATTAACAGAAAGACATTCCTTGTTCTTAAATAGGACTTATTTAATATCACAAAGATGTCAATTCTTCACAAATATATAAAAATTTTACTGGGGAGCAGTCAAAAATAAACAGAAAACAGAAAAAATTGGAATATTAAAAATAATGGCAAAAAGGGACTTCCCTGGTGGTCCAGTGGTTAAGACTTCGCCTTCCAAGGCGGGGGGTGCGGGTTCAATCCCTGGTCGGGGAGCTAAGATCCCATATGCCTCGCGGCCAAAAAACCAAAACATAAAACAGAAGCAATATTGTAACAAATTCAATAAAGACTTTAAAAATGGTCCACCTCAAAAAAAATTTTAAAAAACAAGGCAAAAATAATGAGTTATAAACAGAAAAAAGATTTAATTAAAAAGCTAAAATGTTGGTTTTTTGGAAATATTAGTAAAATACAGAATCCACTAGCTAATTAATCAAGCAAAAAAAACCCACAAATATACAAAATAAGAAATGACAAGTAAACAACCATAAAAACAGGAATTTTTTTTAAAAATCATGAGAGTTTGCATGGTACAACTCTGCTAATAAATTGTAACACCTAGATGAAATATATACATTCAGAATATTAACCCTGGTGTATATAAAATGTCAAACAAACTAATTTTCATAAAAGAAATAGAGACAGTTTTTCAAAACACTAGCCCACCAAAAGCACAAAGCCAAAATGGTTTCACGAGGGAATTCTAGCAAACCTCCAAAGATCAGATTATCCCAATGCTTCTATGTTCCAAAACACAGAGGGGAAAAATATCTGCCTACTCTCCTCCTAAATACCTTTTTAACTATGATCCATGCCCACTACCATTGCCTGAGCTCATAATCTTTTGCCTGGATGCTCCATTCCTTTTCCCTCTATTTTTTTCCTGCAATCTGATGCAGGAGTGTTACTTTTTTGAAAATGCAGGAGTGTTACTTTTTTGAAAATGAAAATATGATTACAATTTTATTTACTTTCCCAACTTAAATGTACTGGTAATTGAAGTCGTAGGTGTGAAAATTACAATGGGGAAAATTCTGCTATCATCTTAAACATGCTCTGTCTAATAAATCTGATTATTGATATAGTTTTTGGGTATGTGGGGCTTAAGGGGCCTTTGGTATATCCAGGTTGTTTCTTTGGAAGACGTTATGGAATTGAAAAGATAAGACAGCTGAAGATGGAATTCTAGATAATATATCAAAGGAAACTAAAAAAAGTTGAGACAGATCTTCCCAGTGATTTTGTGGGGTAGTCAGATAAGTAACCACCTTCATTTTGAGAACCTTGTCTCAGGATATTTAGTCAAGGTCATATAACTAGCATATGATGTAGCCAGAACTAAAGCCCAGATTACCACCATAGCCAGCAGTCTGCACACACTGCCTTTCTTCATCTAATAGTCCTCAGCAAGTCTGCCCTTTGAAATGTAAAGGCTTCTTATACTGCCTAGTGTCGATAGCTCACTTCTCTTAAATTTCATTCTCCTTAAAAGCAGGAACCATATTTTATTGTACCCTTTAATCAACAAGGGTGCCCAGCACAGTGAAGCACTAATTCATGCTATAGAACTCTTGGGTATTATTAACTATTATTATAACACATATTTTCTTAAATCTGTTAGATTTCTGTGGAGATTGGTACATACTTTTAAAGCAGTTGTGCTGTTGAAAATGTCAAACAATAATCAGTATTGAGGCTGCAAAGAACAAACAGCTTTGGAGTCTTAAGAATTGCAATTTGGGAGACACAGATTCGGATGAAACTGAAAGACTGCTCCGAAGAAGAGAATCAGTCAGGAGTTTAAAAAGACAAAAGCCACAAGGTTGTTAACTTGCGAGAGAATTGTGATTGACTCTGATGCAAGTCAGGGGATATTTGTGCTTAAGGAATCATGAGTTGTTTTAGGGTAAGGATTCAATAAGCAGATAGGTTGTCACAAGTTATTTTAGGGTACATGACGGATAAGTATCTTGAGTAGGACAATAAGTGTTCAAAAGGTGAGATTCCATCTGGGCTGAGATGCACATAAGTCACACTTCCTCAATGGTCTCCCAGCTCCATTTTAGAAAGCTCTCTTAGCAATACTGACTCCATTCTGATTTTCCTTTCACAAAAGAGACTGAGAGGAAATGTGTTACATGTAAAACATTGTACACATAGCAAGCTTATGGCTTAGATATTTTTTCCTTAGGTCGGGGCAATTTCAAATATTTTGTTCCATTATCACCATAAACAGATGTTATAGTTTGAAAAAATATAGCAACCATATACTTATTATTAGTTTGAACTGCTGTCCAGTGTAAAATTTGTGCTGTAAGTGAAGAGTCAGGAAAACCTAGATGAGGTGGAAAGTATCTTGATTGACTTAGTAAAGTGTTCTCAACTTAAAAGTATAAATAATATTTTGCTTCATCTTGACTACTGAATATACTCCATACCCTCAGGTTAATAATGAATATCTACCTGCTATAACTCTATTATGTATATTCAGTATGGTTAATTCTTTTAACACTTTATCACTAAAAAAGCTCATCAGTGTTCATCATTCAGACTAACTGAAGAAAAGGCTAATGTCGTAAAAAGTTTAAAAGATAAATTACATTAAAGTAAACTTACTACTTAAAATACATGCAGTAATTATATGATACCTAGTTGAGAAATTACTTCAATGAATAATTTGAAATTGGCATATTTACAGCTATGTCCTTCTGAAGTATATAAAGACCCATGGAAGGTTTGTTCTCCTGAGTAGTTTTTAACATAAACCTGTTAGTTTTATTAATATTGTTAATTTTCTCAGGAAACCCTTTTTACATAGATGGTACAAAAAAAATTAAAGCAAATAATCACAGGATATAAAGTCAATGAATGTAAATGAATGCTTTACTTGCATATAGATTGCTGCCATTTAATTTGGTGTGCATTTCTAGATTATTTCTTTATTCATTTATTCACAGAAATTCAAGTAGCCCTCTTTTTAGACCTGCAGAAGTGAAAATGTAAGTTTGTGAGAGCATTGTGATGCATGCTTAGAGCTACTATGGATAACAAAGAAGAATCCCACCATGGTTGCACTAAAAGGTAGTTTCTGGGAGTGACAGACTGGAAAAGAATCCAAAATCTTAAAGTAAGTCCTAGCTCATACAGATGCCAACAGACCTCAGTTCCCTTTACCAAAGACTTCCTTTAATGCATTGCAAAAAGTCTAAAGCCTTGCTGTGATATTCAATTGAGCATTCACCACCAAGCAATAAATTATTCAAATGGCAAGTCTGATTATGTCTTTTAAAACTACCTCATTTTCCTCTATTTTGAAGACCAAATGGAGTATGTAGCACTCAGGTTCTGGCAGAAAGAGATGGCTCTGGATTAGCCTCAAACTGGATAACTGAGGAGAATTTAATAGAGAGACTACAAAAGTATGGGAAAGGTTACAGGAAATCAATTAAGCATAATGCTTTAATCCAGGACTAGCACTTGTAGGGAGGTACTACTCCCCTACATCAGATGGTGTGAAGGGAGAAAAAAACTACTCAAACCTGGAGAGAGAAGGACACTTGACAGGATCTACAGCCTCTGCAAGAAGGACCTGCCAACCCATTTGTATCTACCAGTGAGAGCCCCTAGGAATAAATGGGGAATAATTGCCCTGACTTCAGTCTCCAGAGAGACTTCCATTGGCTGAACACAACCAGAAACCAGAGGGCAACAGAACTCTTTGATGCAATTCAGATAGGTTAGTCCCCTGGGGCACAGAGAGGGTGGAGAAGAGTAGAGAGTGAATTTGGAGGGCAAATGGAAAATATCCAATATAGTACTCTTTTGGAGGTAATATAAAATCTAACTCAAGGTTATCTAAGCAAACAAAAGTATTTATTGACTTAAGTATCTGAAAACTATAGAGGTAGCTCTATCTTCAGGCCCAGCTTCACCCAGCATTTCAAAGGACGTCATTGGGATTCAGCATCTTTCCATCTCTCAGCTCTGTTCTCTTATGTGTAGACTTTATTCGAAGTGTCAAGATATCTGATAGCAGTTTCAGGTTGAAGTCCAGAAAAAATACTAAAAGAATAATAAAATAAAATAAAAATAATAAAGTAAAAAACACAAGGTCCTTTCAACAGTTTAATCAGAATTCCTGGGCTTAACTCTCAGTGGACTAAATCAAGTCACCTGCCCATTCCTAAACCAATCAATTTAATCAGAGGAATGAAACATGATGATTGGCCTATACTGAATCACATGCCTATTCTTAGACTCAGTTGTTTAGGCCACACAAAGCCCAAGGACAGAGGGTGGGGAAAAAGTGGGTACTGTTACCAAAATTAGGAAAAATGGATGTTAGGTAGCCAAAAGAAAACAAATGACCACTGAGGCCTATTTGGTAATCTAATTCACTTCTTAGCTCTAATTATCATGATGTTCAGGAATATATGAATCTACCAGTTTAGGCTGACCACATAGCATTAGAAAAATATGGTAAAAACTTCCACCTTTCTTCCAATTTCCACATTTTATGCCAATGAAGCCATGACACACTTATTCATATATATATATATTTATATGAACATATATGTAGATACTGCTATCTATGTATGTATATAAAACTTCTCATCTTGCAATAATTTGATTTGTTGTGCTATTAAACATAAATATAAATATATTAGCTTTCTAGATCTATAAGTAGTGTGTACAACATGAGCATTCTTTTTAGGTCACCAATTCTTGAAAAAAAGGGAGACATTTCTTTTTTAGTTGTTAGTGTCACTTCTTTCCAAACTATTGGCATAGAAGGATGAATTAATGAGTCAATATGGTGTTTGGTTTTTTTTTAATTTATTTGTTTATTCATTTTTGGCTGCATTGGGTCTTCATTGCTGCGTGCAGGCTTTCTCCAGTTGCACCAAGCAGGAGCTACTCTTCATTGCGGCACAAGGGCTCCTCACTGCAGTGGCTTCTCTTGTTGTGGAGCACAGGCTCTAGGCACATGGGCTTCAGTAGTTGTGGCACACGGGCTTAGTTGCTCCGCGGCATGTGGGATCTACCAGGACCAGGGCTCGAACCTGTGTCCCCTGCACTGGCAGGCAGATTCTTAACCACTGTGCCACCAGGGAAGTCCCAATTTGGTGTTAATAATGATAAAATTATACTTTGAGGTATTTTTCTTTGAAAAGGAAGTATTTTTATTTTCAAACATAAATCACACTATCACAGAAATTTAAAGCTGGAAAGGCCTGGATTATTTTAGAAACTGAGAACCAACAAAGTTCAAGTGACCTAAAAACTAGATAACATTTTAAAATCAAATCTTGAAGAAATGAAAGTCTATGTCCCAGGGAAATTATAGTATGATGAGGTAATATTAGTAGAGCTTCTATATTTTGGCCAGGGACACTACATGAACTTGCAATCCACAGTAAATTTAACCATGTGAGTGGCAAGGGACTACTAAGGCTGAGCCTAGATGTATATTCCTCTTAAATCATCCTGTTTTAAGGAAGAAAAGCTTTAACCAGGTAGACACAGGATTTAGTTCTTTCAGATCACATTTATAGGGTAAATGGAGTTTTTTTTTATTGCAGCTGTGTATTTGCTGATAAGACAAAGCAAAGAATGCAAGTACTTAATCATCACATCTCGAAAATGATACAGAAAATCATCTATTTTTAGCTTTCTACTGTGCCCTTTTACCTTTCCTCTCAATAATGTACCTACATATTAGTTTTTAAATTGCTTATCTACACAAAGCACATTAACTTCTCATAGGTTTATAGGCTGGCTTCACATTTATTCCTCTACAGAAATGAGCACATCTCTAAAATTATCCAGTGACAAATCTAAAGCTAGATGATTAGAAAAGCAACTGGGGAGCAGGAAATCATTTTTTTAGCCTGCTTGACAAAAAACTAAGATGTACCAAAACGAAAACTCATTCCTATTTAAGATTACTTTCCCTTTGTCCTCTTCCTTTACCCTGGTTGTTGCTGAGCTGGGGAACTTAAATATGCCACTATGACATCTGGGTAGAAGGGTTATCCACTTTGTATTTTAATTGGTCTCCTTTTTGGAAACTGGTATCCTTGGAGATGTTTCACCACTGTGTTGTTGATAATCCATTGGGATGTGGCAGCGTCCTCTTCTTATCTTCTCCCATCTCCCTGGGATTCTTCTCACCCAGGCTGAAAGACTGGTAAACCTCCTGCAAGTCTGCTGGGTGTTTCTTTCTCACCTGTATTCTGGGCCCTTTCTTTCTTGTGGACACAGAGAAATTCACTGTTTTTTCATATACCTCTTAGACCACAAAGGTTCTATGGCTGTCAGCAGGCACTTGCTGTGATATACCATCTCTTCAGAATTCTCTGTTCCATTGCCCTCCAGTTGTCATAGTGTGGTAAACCTCAGCAAACCTACCAAAGTCCCAGAAAGCAAGGGTGATTCATAGAGAGTAAACCCATCGGAGGAGGACAGGGAGAAGGATTTACCACCATTCTCTCCTCTCCTTATACTTGCCCCAGAATTCATTCCAAGGGAATTCATTTCATTTACATAGAAAATGACAAAGCTCCCTTTTCTTGCCTCTATCTCCATTACCATTACAAATCTTTATATATATTTATAATAACTGCTTTAAGCGTCCTTGTCTGTTAATTCCATCATCTCTGTCATTTCTTGGTCTGGTTCTATCGATGGATTTTTTCACCTGGCTACGGGTCACATTTTCATTATTTTCCACATGTCTAGCAATTTTTGATGAATGTTGAATATGATGAATTTTATTGTTGAGTAATTTTTGTGTTTCATTAAAGGGAATTGAGTTTTGTTCTGGCAGGCAATTAATTTACAGGCATACCTTGTTTTACTGCATTTCACTTTATTGTGCTTCACAGATACTATGGTTTGTTACAACTCTGCATTGTCAGATGATGGGAAGCATTTTTTCAGCAATAAAGCTTTTTTTTTTTTTTTTTTTGCGGTACGCGGACCTCTCATGGTTGTGGCCTCTCCCGCTGCGGAGCACAGGCTCCAGACGTGCAGGCTCAGCAGCCATGGCTCACGGGCCCAGCCACTCCGCGGCATGTGGGATCTTCCTGGACCGGGGCACGAATCCGTGTCCCCTGCATCGGCAGGCGGACTCTCAACCACTGCACCACCAGGGAAGCCCAATAAAGCATTTTTTAATTAAGGTATGTATGTGGTTTTTTAAGAGTTTTTTTAGATTTCACACTTAATAGACTGCCGTATAGTATAAACATAACTTTTACATGCACTGGGAAACCCCAAAATGCATGTGACTCAATTTATTGTGATATTCACTTTAGTGCAGTGGTCTAGAATGGAATCCACAATATCTCCGAGGTATGCCTGTACCTGAAGAGTAATATGATCATTTTGCAGCTTCTATTTCAACTTTATTAAGGTGGGTCTAGAACAGATTTTACTCTAGGGATAGTTTTAGCCCTTCTTCTTAGGAGTAAAACTAATGGTATAGCCCTTTGGGGATCTCTATTGAATTCCCTGAGTGTGAACAGGCCTTTCCACCCTAGTTGGTCAGAATTCAAACATCTCCCAATGCTGTGAAACTCTGATGGATTTTCAGCTTACAGCTTCCCTATAGTTGTTCCCTCCCTGGTAGGCATTTATCTGGTCTTGCGGAGTCTCACCCCATATATGTACGGCTTAATATTCAAATACTCAAAGGGACATCCATGCAAATTTCTGGAGTTCTTACCCTGCTTAGCTCCTTTCTTTTTGGTCCTCTCCTCCATAAATTAACTTTCTTAAGCCTCTCTAACTCTGATATTTGCTCCCTCAGTTTAGCAAGGCCGCCATGTTTTGTCTGGGTTCCACCTCTATGCACCACTGTCTACGAAGTGCCTCCAGCCAGAAAACTGGGCAATTGTAGGGCTTATCTAGCTTGATTTCCTTCTCTCAGACACTGTAGTCTTGCACTGCCTGCTGTACAATGTCTGAAAACAGTTGTTTCATATATGTTTTCACGTTTTCTTTTTTTTAGTTCTTTATTGCATAAGCGTTAGTCTGGTACCAATTAATCAGTCATAGCTGTAACACAAGTCAAGGCTTTTGATTTTCTCCACTGATACTATTATTGACAATCCCTAATATAATGGATATCCTTCTATGTAGGTGTCAACTGAGAAGAGGATCACCATTTAATCATTTATACCAGGAAAAAAATCAATTCATAAATCATACTATCAAAACATCTCAAATTTCTACAGGTATGTAAACTAGATTGTATAGTCAAATTTTATTACCACTGTAATGACTATAATTCAGATACTTCATGTAGGGAGATCAGCTAGAAGATTTATTCATAAAAGAGGACAAAAGAGAAGTTACTGGAAGAGAAGAAGAAGACGGGAACTAAAAATGACTTCCTGGAGAACAAAGGAAAAGCAATTTCCTAGAGAACAAAGGAGAGATTAAGTTCTCTTCTTTTCTAATAAAACTAAAAAGTTTCAGAATTTAATAATACAGGAGTCTGCAGTCAATGACAGGATAGGGAACTGGTGTTTGCTCACTTCATGGCCTTGGGAGAATAAAATATAATCCATTGGAAGAGTGCAAGTAGAGGCCCAAGTGATGAAGATCTAAGAGGATTTTCATGGTTCTCTCAAAGACTGAAGATGTGATAAGTTCAGGCTAGCCTTAGAGAAGTGTATCACATGCCAAAGGTGAGTATGGGTCTTGCATGGAACTGAAATGAACACTTACGACAGAGTTTCAGGAAAACTGGGAGGGTATACAACCTAAATGGGCAAGCATGCCAAAAAGTCTCACACATGAGCTCAAGGTTTGAAAAAAGACAAATAGGAAAACAGGCTGTAAATAATGAGATTGCCCAGAAAATTTCAGCACTGACATGCTATTAATCCATTTAGTAGCAATATTTCTTGTATAAAATGTATTTTTTTTAATAATTTTATTTATTTATCTTTGGCTGTGTTGGGTCTTTGTTGCTGAGTGCGGGCTTTCTCTAGTTGTAGCGAGCGGGGGGCTACTCTTCGTTGTGGTGCACGGGCTTCTCATTGTGGTGGCTTCTCTTGTTGCAGAGCACGAGCTCTAGGCGTGCAGACTTCAGTAGTTGTGGCACGCGGGCTCAGTAGTTGTGGCTCGCGAGCTCTAGAGCACAGGCTCAGTATTTGAGGCACATGGGCTTAGTTGCTCCACGACATGTGGGGATCTTCCCGGACCTGGGCTTGAACCCGTGTCCCCTGCATTGGCTGATGGATTCTTAACAACTGCGCCACCAGGGAAGCCCTAAAGATGTGACTGTGTTTCTGTTTTGTAATTTAGTGCACATGTAGCCATTTTTAGATTCCACCTATAAGTGATATCTTATGATAAGTCTCTTTTTCTGTCTGACTTGTGTCACTTAGAATGATAGTACCTAAGTCCACCCAAGTTGCTGCAACTGGCCTGATTTCATTGATTTCATGGCTGAGTAATATTCCATTGTACATAAGTACCACATCTTCTTTATCCATTTTTTCCTTCCAAGGACATCTAGGTTGTATCCAAGTCAAGACTCTTGTAAACAGAGCAGCACTAAACGTTGGGGTACCTGTGTCCTGTCGATTTTTGGTTTTCCCAATATATATGCCCATGAGTGGAAGTGCCGTATGCTCTGTAGCTCTGTTTTTTAGATTTTTGGGGAAACACAATACACTTCTCCAGAGTGGCCGTTGGCAATTTACATTCCCAGCATCAGTGTAACAGGGCTCCCTTTTCTCCATGCCCTGACCTCCATTTCTGGTTTTTACTCTTCGTGGGAATGGCCATTCTGACTGGTGGGAAGTGATACCTCTTTGTAGTGTTGATTTGCATTGCCTGCCTGTGCGTCATTGGCAAAGTTCAGCCGCTTTTCATGTGCTTTAATGGCAAGTCCAATCTACCTCTTGAAATCCCTTTCCTGCAATTCTGCCTTGCTTACAAGTCCTTTTCGATGACATACCTCAAGACATTTTTCGTTGATAGGTATCATTTACAACCCTGCAGGTTTGTGAATTGTAGTGTCCCGAGCTCCATTTTTCAACTTGTTTTTTTTGGGAACTGGCCACAAAACAGCATGTTTGCTTCAAGCCCTATTCTGGTTACGGGGGCAAGCTGAGCCCTTGGTCAATTCCTCTTCCTGATTGGAAATTAGAGTGTCATGTGCCTGTCCAAACACCTAGGGCTTGTCTCTCATTGGTTACCCCCTTCCGCTTCATGCTCCGGACAAATTCCAAACTGTACGAAAAAGGATGTTGAAGGTGCTGACTTCCCCAAGTGGGGAGATTGTAAGGCAAGAGGCTGGAGGGGGGAACCCGACCACCCGGAGATGAGGAGATGAGGTGCCTTTTCCAAATTCTTCCCGATCAGACAGTGTACCATCCTCTAGGTGTCCCATGCATGTTTTAGCTGTAGGAAGGGTCCCCTGCACCTGGAGATTTGGGACCCATGGAATGGGGACCAGGCAGTATTACTCTTAAGGGGCTGCATTTGCTGGCCCATCCTCCCCAAGCCTCTCAGCCCCATGAGTGTCCAGCCTTAGGTCCCATCCAGCTGTGGGTCTAGATGTGGTCAGTCCAGGTTGCATCACAGCCCCTGAACGAATTCTGTAAGAATTTCTGTCTTTTTTTTCTTTTTTTTGTATTTTATTTTTATAACGGTGTGTAGCTGATTTTCAATGCTGTGTTTCTTGCTGCTGTACATCCACTTGATTCACTTACAGAGAGACATCAATAAATTCTTTTTCAGATTCTTACTACTCTTATTTTTAAAATAATTTTATTTATTATCTTTGGCCGTGTTGGGTCTTTGTTGCTGTGCACGAGCTTTCTCTAGTTGTGGCAAGCAGGGGCTACTCTTTGTTGTGATGCACGGGCTTCTCATTGCAGTGGCTCCCTTTGTTGCAGAGCACGGGCTCTAGGCATGCGGGCTTCAATAGTTGTGGCTCGCGAGCTCTAGAGTGCAGGCTCAGTATTTGGGGTGCACGGGCTTAGTTGCTGTGTGGCATGTGGGATCTTCCTGGACCAGGGCACAAACCCGTGCCCCCTGCATTGGCTGGTGGATTCTTAACCACTGCGTCACCAGGGAAGCCCCATAAAATGTATTTTTGTTTAGTCATTTTTAATAAAACCTATCATAAGAACACTTGCTCAAAATTCAACACTCTCTCTCTCCATGAACACTGGGAAAGGGGGCTATGTCAACTCAGACTATTCCATAAAATAAATTTCGTAGTAAATGGTATAAAAATTTCACCAATTCAGTTCTTATTCCACTAATTCCAAGGATCCTACAGATACTCGTTTGTTATATAGTTCAGGAAATGAGTTATCCTTAATTTGGCCAGAAATAAGAGCCAACGGCAAAGGCTTGGAAACATTTTAATTATACAGAGATAATCAACATAATGATATGTGTTATTGTAAAATTATACTATACTATTGTGAATTTTATTCTTCTTTACACTTGTTTATTCTTTACTCTTGTTAAATTTTAACAAGAGTACTAGTGCTTTTATTCTGTATAACTGATAAAAGCTATAGAAATAATTCACTTTTCTTTCATATCCAGAATTATAGAATTAAGGAAGATTCATCAGGATGAAAGCAAAATATCAGCAATAACCATTCATGCTACCTTTTTCAATTATGATGTTTCTGTGACTTGTTCACCACTGAATTCCCAGCACCTAGAGGTGCTTGGCACAAGTAGATATTCAGTAAACATTAGGTGAATGAATGAATGAATTACAACTCTTACATTCATACTAGTCACCATGATGCCAATAATGAATACAATAAATTATTTCAATACAAAAAATGAATACAATAAAATCTGGACCAACAGCTAATGAAAGGTCTAAGTGTCACAGAAAAATAACAACAAAAACAAAACCAAAACTTTCCTAACAGGATGATGCTTGGTTTTGTTTATTATTGCTGGGGAAGGGGTTGAAATATGGCCACAGAAATGGGCATGAGACAGTTAACAGTAAATCCTTAGCTTGTTACAATTAGGAGAGATGTTTTATAGCTTAAAAACGGAAGTCACCTGGGGTCAATGATTCATGCAAAAGGCAGAAAATTTTTTACTCAATGCTCAACATGGAAGTTATTTTGCAGAAATCACCAGGCTGGATAAGAAATCTCCTTATGTTCTAGATATTAGAAATAGTAAAATAAAAGCATTACTAGCTTAGATGTTTTGTTGATAAAGGCCCTTAACTGAAATTAAAGCAATTTCAAGCCAAAGGATAGTGAAATGGCTACAATTCATACTATAACTCTGATATAAGTAAGACATAATGATTCAACTCAGAAAGACACTGGGCATGGACAAGTGTGGAGCCCAGTAGTTTGAACAATGCAGAATTTCTATGTTTATTTTAACATATTTATTGGGAGCATAATTGCTTTATAATGTTGTGTTTCTGCTGTACAACAAACTGAATCAGCTATATGTATAAATATATGCCCATATCCCCTCTTTCTTGCATCTCCCTCCCACGCTCCCTATCCCACCCCTCTAGGTGGTCACAAAGCACCGAACTGATCTCCCTGTGCTATGTAGCTGCTTCCCACTAGCTATCTATTTTACATTTGGTAGTGTATATATGTCAATGCTACTCTCTCACTTCGTCCCAGCTCACCCTTCCCCATCACCATGTCCTCAAGTCCATTCTCTACATCTGCATCTTTATTCCTATTCTGCCCCTAGGTTCATCAGAACCTCTTTTTTTGTTTTTTTTTAGATTCCATATATATGTGTTAGCATATGGTATTTGTTTTTTCTTTCTGATTTACTTCACTCTGTATGACAGACTAGGTCGGTCCACCTCTCTGCAAATAACTCAATTTTGTTCCTTTTTATGGCTGAGTAATATTCCATTGTATATATGTACCACATCTTCTTTATTCATTCATCTGTCGATGGACACATAGGTTGCTTCCATGTCCTGGCTATTGTAAATAGTGCTGCAATGAACATTGTGGTACAAGACCCTTTCTGAATTATGGTTTTCTCAGGATATATGCCCAAGAGTGGGATTGCTGGGTTGTATGGTAGTTCTATTTTTCGATTCTTAAGGAACCTCCGTACTATTCTCCATAGTGGCTGCATCAATTTACATTCCCACCAACAGTGAAAAAGGGTTCCCTTTTATCCACACCCTCTCCATTTATTGTTTGTAGATTTTTGGATGATGGCCACTCTGACTGGTGTGCGGTGATACCTCATTGTAGTTTTGATTTGCATTTCTCTAATGATTAGTGATGTTGAGCATACTTTCATGTGGTTGTTGGCACTCTGTATATCTTCTTTGGAGAAATGTCTATTTAGGTCTTCTGCCCATTTTTGGATTGGGTTGTTTGTTTTTCTGATATTGAGCTACATGCGCTGCCTGTATATTTTGGAGATTAATCCTGTGTCAGTTGCTTCGTTTGCAAATATTTTCTCCCATTCTGAGGGTTGTCTTTTCATATTGTTTATGGTTTCCTTTGCTGTGCAAAAGCATTTAAGTTTCATTAGGTCCCACTTGTTTATTTTTGGTTTTATTTCCATTTGTCTAGGAGGTGGGTCAAAAAGAATCTTGCTGTGATTAATATCATAGAGTGTTCTATGTTTTCCTCCAAGAGTTTTTAAAATATCTGGCCTTACATTCAGGTCTTTAATCCATTTTGAGTTTATTTTTGGTTATGGTGTTAGGGAGTTTTCTAATTTCATTCTTTGACATGTAGCTGTCCAGTTTTCCCAGCACCACTTATTGAAGAGGCTGTCTTTTCTCCACTGTATACTCTTGCTTCCTTTATCAAAAATAAGGTGACCATATCTGCATGGGTTTATCTCTGGGCTTTCTATCCTGTTCCATCGATCTATATTTCTGTTTTTGTGCCAGGACCATACAGTTTTCATTAGTGAAGCTTTGTAGTATAGTCTAAGTCAAGGAGCCTGATTCCTCCAGCTCCGTTTTTCTTTCTCAAGATTGCTTTGGCTATTTGGGTTCTTTTGTGTTTCCAAACAAATTGTGGAATTTTTTGTTCTAGTTCTGTGAAAAATGCCATTGGTAGTTTGATAGGGACTGCACTGAATTGGAGATTGCTTTGGGTAGTATAGGCATTTTCACAATCTTGATTCTCCCAATCCAAGAACGTGGTATATCTCTGCATCTGTTTGTATCATTTTTAATTTCTTGCATCAGTGTCTTAGGGTTTTCTCCATGCAGGTGTTTGGTCTCCTTTGGTAGGTTTATTCCTACTTATTTTATTCTCATGTTCCAATGGTAAATGGGAGTGTTTCCTTGATTTCTCTTTCAGGTTTTTCATCATTAGTGTATAGGTATGCAAGAGATTCCTGTGCATTAATTTTGTATCCTGCTACTTTACCAAATTCATTGATTAGCTCTAGTAGTTTTCTAGTAGCATCTTTAGGATTCTTTATGTATAGTATCATGTCATCTGCAAACAGTGACAGCTTTACTTCTTCTTTTCAAATTTGGATTCCTTTTATTTCTTTTTCTTCTGTGATTGCTGTGGCTAGGACTTCCAAAACTATGTTGAATAACATTGGTGAGAGTGGGCAACCTTGTCTTGTTCCTGATCGTAGAGGAAATGGTTTGTTTTTCACCATTGAGAATGATGTAGGTTGTGGGTTTGTCATATATGGCCTTTATTATGTTCAGGTAAGTTACCTCTATGCCTACTTTCTGGAGGGCTTTTATCAATGGGTGTTGAATTTTGTCAAAAAATTTTTCTGCATCTATCGAGATGATCATATGGTTTTTCCCCTTAAGTTTGTTAATATGCTGTAGCACATTGATTTGCATATATTGAAGAATCCTTGCATTCCTGGAATAAACTCCACTTGTTCATGGTGTATGATCCTTTTAATGTGCTGTTGGATTCTGCTTGCTAGTATTTTGTTGTGGATTTTTGCATCTATGTTCATCAGAGATACTGGCCTGTAGCTTTCTTTCTTTGTGACATCTTTGCCTGGTTTTAGTATCAGCGTGATGCTGGCCCCATAGAATGAGTTTGGGAGTGTTCCTCCCTCTGCTATATTTTGGGAGAGTTTGAGAAGGATAGGTGTAAGCTCTTCTCTAAATGTTTGATGGAATTCGCCTGTAAAGCCATCTGGCCCTGGGCTTTTTATTGTTGTTGGAAGAGTTTTA
This sequence comes from Neophocaena asiaeorientalis asiaeorientalis, assembly GCF_003031525.2. NCBI lineage: Eukaryota > Metazoa > Chordata > Mammalia > Artiodactyla > Phocoenidae > Neophocaena > Neophocaena asiaeorientalis. Next base: position 62,423 of record NW_020172364.1, read on the forward strand.
ATCACAGTTTCAATTTCAGTGCTTGTGATTGGTCTGTTTATATTTTCTAGTTCTTCCTGGTTCAGTCGGAGAAGGTTGTGCTTTTCCAAGAATTTGTCCACTTCTTCCAGGTTGTCCATTTTATTGGCATATAGTTGCTTGTAGTAATCCCTCATGATTCTTTGTATTTCTGCAGGGTCAGTTATTACTTCTCCGTTTTCATTTCTAATTCTGTTGATTTGAGTCTTCTCCCTTTTTTGCTTGATGAGTCTGGGTAGTAGTTTATCAATTTTGTTTACCTTCTCAAAGAACCAGCTTTTAGTTCTATTGATCTTTGCTATTGTTTCCTTCATTTCTTTTCATTTATTTCTGATCTGCTCTTTATGATTTCTTTCCTTCTGCTAACTTTGGGTTTTTTGTTCTTCTTTCTCTAATTGCTTTAGGTGCAAAGTTAGGTTGGTCATTTGATATTTTTCTTGTTTTTTGAGGCAGGATTGTTTTGCTCTAAACTCCCCTCTTAGAGCTGCATCCCATAGGTTTTGGGGTCATAGTGTTTTCATTGCATTTGTTTCTATTTCTTTTTTTGATTTTCTCTTTGATTTCTTCAGTGACCTCCTGGTTGTTTAGTAGCGTAAGAATTCTTTAGCCTCCATGTGTTTGTATTTTTTACAGTTTTTTTCCTGTAATTGATATCTAGTCTCATAGCATTGTGGTCGGAAAAGATACTTGATACGATTACGATTTTCTTAAATTTACCAAGGCTTGATCTGTGACCCAAGATATGATCTATCCTAGAGAATGTGCCATGAGTACTTGAGAAGAAAGTGTATTCTATTGTTTTTGGATGCGACGTCCCATAAATATCAATTAAGTCCATCTTGTTTAATGTGTCATTTAAATCTTGTGTTTCCTTATTTTCATTTTGGATGATCTGTCCATCCATGAATGTGGGGTGTTACAGTTCCCTACTATGATTGTGTTACTGTCGATTTCCCCTTTTATGGCTATTAGCATTTGCCTTATGTATTGAGGTGCTCCTATTTTGGATGCAAAAATATTTATAGTTGTTATATCTTCTTCTTGGAATGATCCCTTGATCATTATGTAGTGTCCTTCTTTTTCTCTTGTCATAGTCTTTAAAGTCTATTTTGTCTGATATGAGAATTGCTACTCCACTTTCTTTTGATTTCCATTTGCATGGAGTATCTTTTCCCATCCCCTCACTTTCAGTCTGTATGTGTCCCTAGGTCTGAAGTGGTCTCTTGTAGACAGCATATATACGAGTCTTGTTTTTGTATACATTAAGCCAGTCTGTGTTTTGGTTGGAGCATTTAATCCATTTACATTTAAAGTAATTATCAATATGTATGTTCCTATTACCATTTTCTTAATTGTTTTGTGTTTGTTATTGTAGGTCTTTTCCTTCTCTTGTGTTTCCTGCCTAGAGAAGTTCCTTTAGCATTTGTTGTAAAGCTGGTTTGGTGGTACTGAATTCTCTTAACCTTTGCTTATCTGTAAAGGTTTTAATGTCTCTGTCGAATCAGAATGAGATCCTTGCTGGGTAGAGTAATCTTGGTTGTAGGTTTTTCCCTTTCATTACTTTAAATATGTCCTGCCTCTCACTTATGGCTTGCAGAGTTTCTGCCGAAAGATCAGCTGTTAACCTTATGGGGATTCCATTGTATGTTATTTGTTTCTTTTTCCTTTCTGCTTTTAACATTTTTTCTTTGTATTTAATTTCTGATAGTTTGATTAATATGTGTCTTGGCATGTTTCTTTTGGATTTCTCCTGTATGGGACTCTCTGCACTTCCTGGACTTGATTGACTATTTCCTTTCCCATGTTAGGAAAGTTTTCAACTGTAATCTCTTCAAATATTTTCTCAGACCCTTTCTTTTTCTCTTTTTCTTCTAGGACCTCTATAATTTGAATGTTGGTGTGTTTAATGTTGTCCCAGAGGTCTCTGAGACTGTCCTCAATTCTCTTCGTTCTTTTTTCTTTATTCGATGCTGAGTTTCTAACCATTCCCTATCCCTTCAGCTGTTCTTCACATAACATGGTCTGTAGCTGCTTTGCCATCATGGGGTTGTACTATTCCAATTAAGCATCATTGTCTTAAAATGTGGCACTGAAGTACAACACATTTGTGATAGTTATTTCGTGTCAATTTGGCTGGGCCATGGTGCCTGTATATGTAGCCAAACATTCTGGATATTTCTGTGAGGGTGCTTTGTGATGAAATTAACATTTAAGTTGGTGGATTTTTTTTTTTTTTTTTAAAGTTTTATTTATGGCTGTGCTGGGCCTTCGTTTCTGTGCGAGGGCTTTCTCTAGTTGCGGCAAGTGGGGGCCACTCCTCATTGCGGTGCGCGGGCCTCTCATTATTGTGGCCTCCCTTGTTGCGGAGCACAGGCTCCAGACGTGCAGGCTCAGTAGTTGTGGCTCACGGGCCCAGTTGCTCCGCGGCATGTGGGATCCTCCCAGACCAGGGCCCGAACCCGTGTCCCCTGCAATGGCAGGCAGATTCTCAACCACTGCGCCACCAGGGAAGCCCCCTAAGTTGGTGGATTTTTGAGTAAAACAGAATGCCCTCCATAATGTGGGTGGGCCTCATCCAATCAGCTGAAGGCCAGACAAACACTGCAGACTGACCTCCCTCAAGCAAGAGCGAATTCTGCCAGCAGAGAATTCTGCCTTCAGACTTGAACTACAGCATCAGCTCTCCTGCCAGCCCACCCTGCATATTTTGGACTTGTCAGACGCCATAATCACATAAGCCAATTCCTTAAAATAAATCACTTTCTATATATATACACACATCCTAGTGTTTCTGTTTCTCTGGAGAACCCTAATATAACACGCATGCAGATATTTGTCCTATATGCACAGAATACTGCAGAGCGATTATTCCTAGTCACACCTCAGAGAGGGCAGTCCTTAATCACAGATACAATGAAATCAACAAAGATTAATACAAGATAAAAGACAATAACCAAATGTAAACCAGGGAGAAGAAAAATATAAAGGGAGGAAGAAAGAAAATTACATTTGCTTTTTTAGTTATCACATCAAGTAACTCATAATTGAGCAAAAGGAGAAAAGAACTCCTTTGAAGTTTTTTTAAAAAATGAACCCATCTGCTTCTGGAGTATCCAGTTACCATGCTCCCTTCACCCATCCAGAAAACACTTTTATTCTATGTTGAACCAATAATATGAACCACTTTTTTGGAATACCACCTTTTGTCTGCTGCTATAATTTCCAGATGACATGTTTTGCTTGCCGTAACTACCTCCCAAGGCAAAAGGTGGTCCCATGGCCCAGAATTGGAAATTATTTCCAGGTCCCCTTCAGCAACCAGGTTAATTTAGCCTTGCTCAGCCATATATGTGACATATATGACATACTATGTCTCATCCCTTACTCTGAGTGTGATATCTGCATGTAAATATTTGTATATTGTCATTCATTCATATGTGCCAGGCACTGAGCTAGCTATTGAGTACACAGTCATGAACAAGATAGATATGGCCCTGTCCTCATGGACTTATATTTTAGTGGGTAAGACAAATAATCGGTAAGAAAATAAACTATGATAACTGTTATGATGGAAATAAATGGAGTGCTATGAGACAGAAGAGGTCTCCTTCAAACTAAGACCTGAATATTTAAAAAAACAAAATAAAGAAAAGTTAGGGAAGAGCATTTCAAAAACAGCAAGTACAAAAGCTCTGAACTGGGAAAAACTTGGGAGTGTTTAGAAAATATCAGAAAATCCATGTGGTTGAGTCCCGATGATGATAGAAAGGATTGAAAATGAGGTAGGATACGTAGGCAGAGACCAGATCATAAAGGGTTTCATAGTGAAATTTATTAGGGCAATGGAACACTCCTGAAATTGGAAACCAGATTACTTTCTCAAAAAGTGAAACCAGGAAGAATCAAAGCACAATGAACAAGAATCACCACTTGTGAAAGTGGTTACAAGCAGAAAAGAAAGTGTGTGTATGGCTGGAAAATTTGAAAAATATACAATTTCAGAGAGACTACAGTATAGACATAGAGAACAATGAGTAGAATATGATAATAACTTAAGCTGAAACATAATCAATGATATTGAACCCTGCCTGAAGGAGTAATCTGCTAACAAGTCTGAGATATTCCTTAAAGGTACCTCTCCAGCCATGGCAGAGCAGGGAGAAATGGGGGAGGTGTTAATAGATTGCTGAATATCTTCCTGTCAATTGTTCCAACAAAGATAGTTCTGTTGTTACCTGTTTTGTACATTGGGCTTCCATTTCAAAAAAGGTTAAAAAAAATCTTTGAAAACTGCTTCAAAAACAGAAACTATAATTACATATATATAAAATGACATATATGGAGAATATAACTAATGTATATTATATATATGGAGACTATAACTATAAAAATGTATATATATATATATATATATATATATATATATAAGAGAAAGACAGGGAGAGAAGGAAAGAGAAAGAGGGTGGGGGAGAGAGAAAGAGAGAGAGACAGAGGGGGTTCCTAGGTGAGCAGAATATCAGACAGCCTTAGCAGAAATACTCATATAGAGGAAATAAATGCATAAGACTACATAGTTTGATGGGATTAGTCATTAACATCACCCAACAGCCTGCTTTTGCTCTGATTCCAGGCTCACAAACAAACCTCTACTGACAAGAGCTGGCTTCTCATGGGAGAATATATTGATACTCCATGAGTTTCTGGTGCACATGACATTTATATTTCACCATTAAACATCATCAATGAGGTTTCTAAATCAGCGTCTAATTAATTTCTGCACTTGAAAAACAGGATCCCCCAGTGCAATGACTACCTCATGGAACTGTCACACTCAGGTTTCCTGAGAGTGACCAACCAATGTCTGTGACTTCTGTGGCTGGTCTCTTTTCTATCCACAACCAATTGGAACTAGAGAAACTCATCCATTTAAAGGGACTATCCACAGTAGGAACCCACACTTACCAGCAATGCAATACGATAGGAAAAGAACTTCCTACCTTCTTCATAGAAAAAGAAGCATAGTGGCTTAAAGACAGATATGCAGTTTTAGCACTTGGACTGTTTTTATCACAGACAGAGAATGTTAAAGGTTAGATCTGAAAGTTCATTGTGTCCAACCCCTGAGTTTTAAAGGTGACAAGAGAGGCTTGGGAGATTAGATGGTCTGCTCCCAAAATACAACCAGGACTCCTGGACTAAACTGTTCCCCCTATGATAACTCCCTACATCGTGGTAATAGTTGCTCACACTCTTAATCTTCTTGCAGCCATTAAAACTTTGTATTCTCATTCTATGCAATCATGGGTAAACTTTAAAAAGAAATTATGTTTTCCAAGAAATCAAAGATAGCCTTCTATAAAACTTTTTCCTTTCCATTAAGAGCAATAGGTATTTAGTTAACTCCAGCCTATATGGCAGCCAAAACTTTTATAATGAAAGTCATAATACCTTTCTGCTTAAAACCCTGAAACAACTCCTATTCCACAAAGAGTAAAAGCCAGTTCTTCCAATAGCCTACAAATCCTGCACCTCCATTCTCACCCTGTTCCTGCCACACTGTCTTGCTTGCTGTTCCCAATATACCAAGTACTCACCTGCCTTAGGACCTCTGTGCTGGCTGTTCCCTCTGCCTGGAACGTTTTTCTTCCAAATAAGCTGAATGACTAATTCCTTCATCTCCTTCAAGTCTTTGCTCAGATGTCATCTTCTCAATGAGACCTGCCCTGACCATTCTATTTAAAAGTACTACACCCAACCCTCTTCACTTCCAATGCCCCTAACCCTGACTTTCTTCTTTTTCTATAGGATTTAACACCGTCTAACATTTACTTATTATGTTTATTGCTCATTGTCTGTCTCTTTCCACCAGAATGTAAGCTCCATGAAGGCAGGAATCTTGGTGTATTTTTCCACTATTATATCCCTAACATTTGAAAGAGTGCCTAACCCTCAACAAATATTTGCTGGATGAATTAATTCATTCAATTAATTGCATTTGGAAATTTGACCACTTTATGTCTACCAATAATAAAATGTCATATCTAAAGTGAGTAGGATCAGAGTTGAATCTTTACCCAGATAGGCTGGCTCTTCCAATGGATTCCATTAAGGAGGGAAATATACTAACGCAATAATACATTTCTAGTCTCTGAAATTCTTCTTTGGTGTTGCCATCAATAAAATGAAAAGGAGTTACTGTTTAATAATTAAAAGATGATCACGGACTTGAGGATATGGGGAGGGGGAAGGGTGAGTTTTGACAGGGTGAGAGAGAGTCATGGACATATACACACTAACAAACGTAGTAAGGTAGATAGCTAGGGGGAAGCAGCCGCAAGGCACAGGGATATAAGCTCGGGGCTTTGGGACAGCCTGGAGGGGTGGGAGGGGGAGAGTGGGAGGGAGGGAGACGCAAGAGGGAAGACACATGGGAGCACATGTATATGTATAGCTGATTCACTTTGTTATAAATCAGAAACTAACACACCATTGTAAAGCAATTATACCCCAATAAAGATGTTAAAAAAAATAAAAATAAAAAAAAATAATAAAATAAAAGATGATCACAACAAGGATTTACTGTATAGCACATGGAACTATATTCAATATCTTGTAAAAACCTATAATGGAAAAGAATCTCAAGCTGTACACCTGAAACTAACACAATATTGTAAACCAACTATAGTTTAATAAATAAAATAAATTTTTTAAAAAAGATGATCAGGGAATTCCCTGGAGGTCCAGTGGTTACGACTCTGCACTCTCCCTGCCAAGGACACGGGTTCAGTCCCTGGTCGGGGACCTAAAATCCCACAAGCTGCTCAGTGGGGCCAAAAAGAAAAAAATTAATAAAAAGATGATCAACTACTCTTTTTCAAAGAAACACCCAAATGCATTAAAAATGAGTATCAAACCAACCCAGAATGTATTGACAAGGAATACTATTTATTTAGCATCAATTAAGCTGTCAATTTTTCTTGGTGATAACCTTGACATGTTCTCTTGCACAGTATTCTGAGCAACTGCCACAAAATGAGAATCTAAGAAGTGTGTGTGTGTGTGTGTGTGTGCACGTATCTTTATAAGCAGTCATGACAAAGTACCTGAGAGTAAGCATACTGACCTATCTATTCCATGCAAGTATTCTACACATCTTTCAACTGGTTTGTTTTTTCAACAACCATGATGGATTTTTTCTTAAATATCCTCATTCATTTCCAAGTCCTTTTTGTAAACAAACATGGATAAATAGCTGGCTGAGAATAGCAATGCAGGTGGCCACTGTGTATGGTCAAGCACTGCACATCTCTGCAAGTGCCATGTGTATTGTACATGGATTATGATGTAAATGCACCAGTACCACCACCACCACCCTTCCCTGGAGTTGTGCAGTATTCACCCATGGGTCTGTTCAATCTAACCAGCCCAGACTGGAACTAAAACCAATGATCTTTCCTCTTGGAGAAAGTAATTCAAAATGACTGAGCTAATCAATCCTAGACATTGATATATGAACTGATTTACATTAAAATAATATCCTCAAAACATTTACCAGTAATTAAAAAATGGAGAAGGTGTTAGAGACACAGCTATCTTAAAATGACTTTATATGATAGGTCACAGTTTCCCATCCCTGAATCTTTGTTTAATTGGCAGTTGGTTTTCTGGTAAAGGGTAGAAAATCTGATACACATAATGATCTTAGAGCACACTCAAGTGGATAAATACTAGACTAGCAATGTTTTCCTTAGAGATGTCTTGGTCTGTGATAGAAAAAAATGAAAAGAGAAGGTGGTGGAAACAAAGATTACTGAATGAATGAAGATGTACCAGCCCTCATCACAAGGGCTTGTAGTTTAAATTATTTCTTTAATAACGAGGATGGATTTTTGGCTGGTCTAGCCATACTTTCCATTTAGTCTTCTTCACTCTTTCTTGAGTCAATTTAGGGGGACTTTGAATAGAAGTTTGGGATTTTTTTGGGAGAGGGTGTTTAGTTTTTTTTTTTTTTTGGCTGTGCCGCAAGGCATGTAGGATCTTAGTTCCCTGACCAGGGATCAAATCCGTGTCCTCTGCAGTGGAAGCTCAGAGTCTTACCACTGGACTGCCAGGGAAGTCCCTCGAATAGAACTTTGAATAGAACAAAGCTACCTTATATGGTAACAAAGCTGTAATCTAAACCTCTTGCACCTCATACTTATGAATGAAACCAAGTGGCCTCGTTATAGGAAAAATACCTGAAACGACACACTTAAACAACCAAAATGTCCATAACTAAAATATCCCTACCTAACTCAATTTCAATCTTGCAGTCTCCAGAAAGCATTTTGCTTTTTCACATCTCTACTCCTTTAATCCTATTGCTCCCTCATCCTGAAGTGCACATACTTGCCTCCTCCTCTTCTCTCTTACCTTCATCAGTTCCCACTACCTCATCTCCCAGAAAAAAAAAGGGGAACTAAGCAGACACATAGCAGGTATCCACAACAACAGTACTTACCACTGTGCCATATTTGTTTCTTCTTATGTCTACTCCTCCATTGAACTGTGTGCCAGGCAAGAACCAGGGTTTTTTTGTTTTGTTTTGTTCTGTTTATCTTTATATCTCCAGGGCCTAGAGAGCATTTGTTAAAAGATGTACATATATGTTTATTTAGAAATGGAATTTGACATCACAGTAAAAATAGGCCCAGGGTGAAGACACCAAAGATATGATTGTCTTGAATGCCCTGCCCTCTCTTACCTCCCATATACCCACTTAATCACTCATACTGCTTAATGTGGAAAAATTACTTGGAAAATATTTTTTAAATACTTTTAACAGTCAAACCAGTAACCAAAAAACTTAAATCAAGAAGTGAAAATAAAAGTGTCTTCTTTCTATGTCCACCTTGAGAAGTTCCATCTGTGGGACTGGTTTCTCCAAGATAAGAAGCAAAACTAGTTCCTCACTTTCTCTCCTCACTCCCTCCAGTCCTACCTCAAAGATCACATACCCTGTCCCCTTTAAAGTCAAAGGTACCTATCCCAGCAGAAAATGAATTCAAATACACCTGTAATTGTAAACCAAAATAGTGTGAAGGCATTCACTATACTCTGGCTGGGTGGGGAGACAACGAAAGGCAAACTAAACTCCCCAAATATGCAAAGCTGCAGAAGGTGACAGAATAACTGCTATTTATTTTTGTTCAGGAGGAGTAGGCTAAACTACACAACTTAAGTAATACAGACTTTAATATATTGTAATAAAACAAAGCCACATTATTTCAATATTAAAGTTAGACCTTTTATATGATAAAAAATACTTCCTCCAGCAACTCTGTCAGTGAAGATCTATTCCGTCGTAGGTTGAAATTCAAACTAGCATTTTGCCAGCTGGTGATATTGAGCAAATATATTGAGAGTCTCTGGGCCTGTTTCCTCAATCTCCAAAATGAGAGTACGATGAGGTACAGTGGTTAGGTTCCCAAGTCAGTAAGTAAGGTGGGGGGGGAGGAGGGGAGCCTGTCACAATTACCTTTGAAAAATCACTTTAATTACCCCTAAGTATAGCATATTGACTTTAGTGTACACACTATACAGTAAACCTTATGGGCACTAAATTTTGAGAAACCACTTAAACTGAAGAAATAAAAAAGAATGTATATATGCGTACATGTAGGCATTAAGGCCATTCTGGTTTTAACTCTAAAAGCACTAATAGTGAACAGGGTATGGCTAGAGAACACAGCTCCAGAGTTTAGTAAATGTTAGTGTCCTGCCTTTCTTCTGCCCTTTAGCCTACCAGGAAATCTCCCAGAGCAGTCGTTTTAACGTGATTATGCCTGAGGCGCAGGTAGTGACTTATGCAGCGAATACTTCGAGGGAAGAAACTTTGTAACCGGTTTCGAGTTCTCCTCCTAACACTCGCACTTTGAAGTGCCTCGCTAAATAAGAGGATGAATTATTATCTACCACAGATTAGAGCTCGGGCCATTTCAATGTACTAATACCTCGGAAATTTTACAAAGCAAACTTGCTACACACATCACTACCTCAAATCCGCAGTCTTCCCTTAGCTCCAGAAAAGCTTGGCCCAATCCTTTCGGCTTCCGTAACCTCGCTCAATTTCGCGAGACTAAGGCTGAGCTCCGCGAGACTAAGGCTGAGCTCCGGCACTGCCGCTGGGGGCGGCTCCAGAACACTTCCGGGAGGCTCCTGTGGGGAAGTGTCTGGGTGTCTGCTTCCGGCGGCTTCCTGGCTGCTTCCTCAGCCTGCCGGACCATCGGGCTGAAGTAGTGGGCACGGGACGGCGGGCTGGCAACCCCCGGTCGTTGGGCCCGTCAGTCTCTAGCCATGGACCGGGACCTTATGCGGCAGTCACTGAATTTCCACGGGCCGTCATTGCTCTCCCTGCTCAGGAGCGAACAGCAGGACAATCCGCACTTCCGGAGCCTACTGGGGTCGGTGGTCGAGCCTGCCCGGGGCCCGCCGCCCCAGCAGCAGTTACAGGGCAGGTAATGGTTCAGCGGCGCCGCTGCGAGACGGGGGAGGGGAGGCAGCTGCGGGCTCCACTACCGCAGTCGGGCGGCTGAGTCCTGAAGGAGCAGAGCCGAGGCCGTGAGCCCGTGAGAACTGCGGCGCTAGTTCCGAGGGCAGGATGGAGGAGGGTGCCCACTCCTGGTGTGAGGGCAATGCAGGATGCGGGCTGAACTTTTTAAATCTGGTACTGCACTACCAGAGGCGCGGATTCTTTAGCTAAAATCCCTTGGGCTTGTGTATCTGCCGCGGCTGTCTCTTTTTAAGTTTCCGCGCCCTCCACCTACAGACCGGCGAATGAGGGAATCCTTGGTTAAAACTTTTTTTCGGAGGATGTACGGCCAAGAGCTTAGGACGGACCCGATTGGGCGATGAAAAAGCCCTGAGCAGAAGCTTGGACTTACTGAAAGGTTTTGCAGGTAAACCAGTTTTCATAAATTTTGTTTCTTTTTAAGAAAAGAGAAGAAAGTTGAAAACATTGAAATACAAAAATTCATTTCCAAAAAAGCGGATCTGCTTTTTGCAGTTTCCTGGAAATCAGATGCACCTACAACTTCTGAAGTTAATGAAGACGATGAAGGTGAGTTTAATCGTAAAGTCGTTTGATTGCGGTTTGGTTTAACAGCACTTCAGATGAACACAAAACTATTGTTAGTAATTTTGTTAATTATTTTTTCAGAACGTTATGCAGTCATGCCACCTTTAGAGCAATTCATGGAGATACCTAGTATGGACCGGAGAGAGCTCTTTTTTCGAGATATTGAGCGTGGTGATATAGTGATTGGAAGAATTAGTTCCATTCGGGAATTTGGGTTTTTCATGGTGTTGATTTGTTTAGGCAGTGGCATTATGAGAGATATATCCCACTTAGAAATCACAGTAAGTTATTCACTTTTCAGTTATTTGATTGTTTCTGTTTTGGATAAAATGTCATCTCAATGCAAAACTTATGTCTTTGCATCCAGTTGTAATTAAGTGTACCCTACAGACATAGTTTTGAGAATTAATTAATTAAATAAATATTAAGTAAAAAGTATAAATATAAAGCACCTTTTTATAAAAAAAATAATCAGCAGTAATAGAGTTACTTACAGTTTCTGGCACCACTTCTAGTTTTGGGGGGTTTTGCTCCCTTTGGGTGGCAGGGGTGGGGTCCTTTTTTAAACACTCAAAGAGATATCAGTGGAGATGGTGAGATTGATTAGTAGACTGGGGTTATTTCTTCTAGTTGAACATGTCTTTAATTATTTAGTATTAGATACTTGTATGTGGATAATTTAGAAACAAATTCATATTTATTCAATATGCATTTACAATAATTAAATTAAGTGGCTTGTACATTATAATAAGATGCTTTGCCCAAGGTGAATAGACCTAAATTTGAAATAGTATGTCACTTTAATTTAAAAGGTTAGATATTTACTGTGTGTTAAGGCAGGTAAGAAAGAGAAGAAAAGCAGAAGGTATCACAAACTGGATAACAGACCTAAACTTTGAAGAATTCACATTTCATTTTCTTTGGAACTCAGAGGCGCGGATTCTTTAGCTAAAATCCCTTGGACTTGTGTATCTGCCGCGGCTGTCCCTTTTTAAGTTTCTGCGCCCTCCACCTACAGACAGGGGAATGAGGGAATCCTTGGTTAAAACTTTTTTTCGGAGGATGTATGGCCAAGAGCTTAGGACAGACCCGATTGGGCAATGAAGCCGGTCTACTTTCTGGACAAGCTTTTAGTTTTATATTTAACAAGCACAAAATAATTTTTTGTTTCATCATCCATACTTATATGTGGTTTCTAAAACTAATTGCAAATTTCATGAGATTTTAGTTTTTGACCTGAACCAGAAAACTTGTTTTATTATGTTTAGGCACAGAAATTATTAAAGTCCTTATTTAAATTTAGACTCTAGGGTGCTAGTTGTTTTCTTAATGTTCCTGTCAACTATTAGCTGTTTATACTGAACAGCTAGAATAAAAGAAGACACTTCTCACCAAAGAATAGAATGTCTGGTGTTTTACAATACTTCTCATTGCAGGCTCTATGTCCACTAAGAGACGTGCCTTCTCTCAGTAACCATGGGGATCCTTTATCATATTACCAAACTGGTGACCTCGTTCGAGGTAATCAGTTTCATCATATTAATAAAAAAGTAACAGTTGTCATATTTATGTTAGTTTGCATTGCCTTGTTAATCAACTCAATTTTCTTATTTTTTAAGCTGGAATCAAGGATATTGACAGATATCATGAAAAGCTTGCTGTATCTCTATATAGCTCATCTCTTCCACCACACCTATCTGGTATTAAATTAGGTGTAATTAGTTCCGAAGAACTTCCTTTGTACTACAGGTAATTTATCCACATTGTCTCAACAAGTTAATTGGAAAACAATTTCTTTGCTAAAAAATAACAAATTTTGCCCAACTTCTAACAAAGTAGAATTGTAGTTTCTCTTATTTCAAAATATGCTAATTTTATTTTTATAACCCTTAAATTTCTTCAAACTTGGCAAAAGGAACCAAGTCATTATTGCCACACCTTCATGTACAAAAATGGTCTGAGTATTTAAATCCCATGTGATAATGTTATTTCCTTAATTAAAATGGGACATGCTAATCATGTTAATCATTTTTATATTTTTGTTGTGACTTTTTTTTTTTTTTTTTTTAAGGAGAAGCGTTGAACTAAATAGCAATTCTTCAGAATCCTATGAGAATATCATGCAGAGTTCTTTGGGATTTGTTAATCCAGGAGTAGTTGAATTCCTTTTAGGAAAACTAGGAATAGATGAATCTAATCCACCATCTTTAATGCGAGGCCTGCAAAGGTATAGTAAATCAGTATTATTATATTAAGTGGTGAGGTCAGTGGTGCTGAAGTCAAAAGCTGCATAACTGAAGAAAATACTCAGTTATCCTAAGCTTGCTGCCAATGTTTGAATGAACTAGGTGATCCCCTCTTTTTGGAATGGAGTCTTTTATCAGTGATAGATGTGTGCCATGTGACCAGATAGATGCAGAAAAAGATGCAGAAAAAAATAATATTTAACAATAATAGTCATTCCTGAGAGTTCAAGAATTTTGCTTTGTAAATAAAATACAAATTTCTTGCTTGGGATTCAGTCTTTATCTGTCAGGTGGAGAGATATAGTTACCCTAAAAAGTATTTACAGTTTGACTTTTATTTTCTTTAATAGCAAAAATTTCTCTGAAGACGATTTTGCTTCTGCATTAAGAAAGAAGCAGTCTGCATCTTGGGCTTTAAAATGGTATGAAGACTGTCTTTCAACACTTGCATTAGTCTAAAAGGTTAGGTTAAGGCAAGCATGCTTATGTCATCTTTAAGACCAAATTTGTTTATAAATGAATTTAAATGATACCTTTTTGACATTAGCTTTTTTAAAGGTGTAAATGGTGTTATGTTGTAAACTTTAAAGATTTAAGTTTTAGCCAATATTTTTAATTTTTTTAAAAAGGAATTCGTATATCGATATCTGGATTTCATAAGTATTTGTTATGAAATTATCCAAAGACAATACTTCTTAGTTATATTGAGAATATCAAAGACTAAATATTAACCAAATTTGATTTGCTTTAAAATTTTATTCGTGCTGACATTTTGTTTGGATATTCTGTGAAATATTTTTATGTATGCTTTACAAACACCTTTTTAGTGTGAAGATTGGAGTTGACTATTTTAAGGTTGGACGCCATGTGGATGCTATGAATGAATACAACAAGGCTCTGGAGATAGATAAACAAAATGTGGAAGCTTTGGTAGCTCGTGGAGCATTGTAAGTGGATAATAGGTTTTAAGGAATATTTACAAGGTAAATGTGTATAAGATTTATGAATAGCTCACAAAATAAATTCCTCTAATTTTGTCTCATATCTATAGATATGCAACAAAAGGAAGTCTGAACAAAGCAATAGAAGATTTTGAGCTTGCATTGGAAAACTGTCCAACTCACAGGAATGCAAGAAAATACCTCTGCCAGACCCTTGTAGAAAGAGGAGGGCAGTAAGTGTCAGATTTTGTTAAACAGCAGAGATCTAATATTCAACCAGCTACTATAAAATCTTGAACTTAACATAAGGAAATAGCATCTCTAACTCAGTTCAGACACTCTTAGTTTCAATTTTGGTTGAAAATGTTTTTTAAATATAGTCCTCTATACATTTTCTAGTTCTTTTTTTCCTTATTACTTAGGTTCTTTAAGATTGGAGATATTTTAGTGTCTTGACTTCACTTTTCTGAATATTTTCATTACACAGAAATATAAATGTAGATACAAGAAATTAGGTAAATATTCTTTTCCTGGACATACACTAGAAGTTTTTGTTTAATAGACAGAAATTTCTAATTCATTTCATCATTTTAGTAATTATAATGCCAGAAATATAAGTTGAGAACTCTATAGTTAATTGTGAATTAGATTTCACTATCGTATTCAGCTTATTGCTCTACTTTGTCCAGTGAAATCCACAAAACTTAGATTAAACGAAGAGCAAAACATTAAGAACAAACCCTATAACCTATCTTACTGTCCTGAGATACTGGCATAATACTTGGCATAGTAGTTTTATCATAAATATTTAGTGACTAATAGACTAGTCTAATTTATAAAATATTTTGAAGAAACATAATACTTTAAATAATTTGCTAACAGTCTGCTTTAATAATTAAAGACCAGTTTATGATTAAAAGCATTTTTTTTGCTGTTAATTTTTTAAATAGAATCATCTCTTTTCTGATTCATGAATTTGCCTGATCGTTCCAGTTTGTATGATCATTCCAGAACTCCATATAAATGAAATTTTGTAATATTTGTTTTTAACTGATAACGAACTTCTAGTTGGACCCAAGTGTTTGGAGCAGCTTTTTACTTTCTCACTAGGTACATAAGCTAGTACCTACTTAAATGTGGTTGTCTCATTTTTCACATATTGGTGATTTTTAGCTCAGTGAATGACAACACCATCTATTCCATCATCCAGGCCAAAAATGTTGATCGTCTTTGGTCCCTTACTCCCCTCGTCCAGTCTGACACAAGTGATTCCATTGAACCCACTGGTTTTTAAATTTGTTTTATAGTAATTACTTTTTCCTACTTTCCAAAACCTGAAAATATTTTGCAAAACCCTTTCACTGCTGTGTATCTAAACTTTCTAATTCTCATTTTTCACAACATAGACTTGTGAACATCATCTAATAATTATCCTGTCTACAGGCTGGTTGGGATATATACGTATGCCTTGGTATTTCCAACTTTAGCAGTGAATTTTCTGGGAAAATTTTTCTGTAGAAAGGAAAGTTCTTCATAAATTACTAGGAAAAGCCAGCCTATATAATTCTGTACTAAAGCTCAAGATCATAGTAAATTTACAGAGGATATCAGTTGATCATGTGTTTTCACGTATTATACTAAAATGCCAATGCTTGACCTACAGTATGGCTTTAGTTATCAGTAATAGATTCCTATTCGTATTTTTGTTTGTTTAATTAAGATGTAATTAACACATAACTTTATATTAGTTTCAGGTTATGTGCATTAATGTGATTAGATATATGTAAATATCATGAAGTATTGACCACAGTAAGTCTGGTTAACTTCCATCATTGTACATAGTTAAATTTTTTTTTCTTGTGATGAGAACTTTAAGATGTACTCTTTGCAACTTTCAAATATACAATATAGTATTAACTATAATCACCATGATGTACATTACATCCCCAGGACTTTATCTTATAACTGGAAGTTTATAAGATAAACCACTTTCACCTACTTTGCCCCCACCCCCCCCCCACATCTGGCAACCACCAATCTGTTCTCTGTATCTTTGAGTTCAGTTTTTCTGATTTGTTTTATGTGGTTTTATATTGTCTTTTTACCAAAAAAAAAAAAATAGCTGTAAAAGCACAATATTTAAGTATTGTTCAATTTGAAAATAATTTGCTGGGCTTCCCTGGTGGCTCGGTGATTAAGAATCCACCTGCCAATGCAGGGGACATGGGTTCAAGCCCTGGTCCAGGAAGATCCCACATGCCGCAGAGCAACTAAGCGCCACAACTACTGAACCTGCACTCTAGAGCCTGCGAGCCTAGAGCCCGTGCTCTGCAACAACAGAAGCCACCGCGATGAGAAGCCCGTGCACGGCAACAAAGAGTAGCCCCTGCTCACCACAACTAGAGAAAGCCCGACACAGCAATGAAGACCCAACACAGTCAAAAGTAAAATAAATAAATTAATTTATTTAAAAAAAGAAAATAATTTGCTGAACGTGGCTTTTCCCCTAATAAATTCTCTCATATACGCCTCTGCCCTATATGCATATTTGAGGACTTCTAATTTTTACCCGAAAAAAGCTAAATTTTCCTTTCTGATTTAGGTTAGAAGAAGAAGAAAAGTTTTTAAATGCTGAAAGTTACTATAAGAAAGCTTTGGCTTTGGATGAAACTTTTAAAGATGCAGAGGATGCTTTGCAGAAGCTTCATAAATATATGCAGGTGATTCTTTATTTCCTCTTAGAAATTTAATGAGATTTGAAATTAATGCCAAAACTTAACTTTTTTCTGGGGAAAACTATTCTAGATCATTTAAGTAAGGCATTATGAAAAGTTTTTTAGATAATAGCTTTTCTTAATTGGGTTTGACATTGCTTCATAGTTTTGTTAATAGTCAAAAGTAAAAATAGCCCTGTGAGAAAATTCCCATTGCCTAAATTTGGTATGTGGATTTGAGAACTGTCCTTGTAGTGAGCTTTCCTGGTGGTTACAGAATTCAGTATTGTTACTGTAATTGAGCCAATTTTTAAAAACCTTTTTGAGAAATATTTTAAACTGTCTTTTCCTGTAATACTGATGATGATGTTTTCTCATGCATTTTCTTCTGAATTGGACCATTGCTGCTGTGTCTGTGACATCTGGTGCTGCTCATCCCCATCCTCAAACTGGAAAATGATTTCTTATATAATCATGCATCCAACTGGGCTGTGCTATTTTTTAAATGGTTTGTATTTGAACATGGTGATTTCCCCCTCAATTCATCTTAATGGAATTTCTTTATTTGAATTTTATTTATAAAATTTGTGTCCTGTTTAAATTTTTAATGTTTTTTAATAATTTTTCATGTATTTTATTTTTTCCCTTTCTTGCACTCTGGGTCATGGGTTTCGATGCAATGGCTTCCCCTTTTTTCATGGAATACCAACTGCAATTGGTCCTCAATACTGTTCTGGCTGTTCCAATGATTAATGCCAAACACCTGTGTGATTAATTTTTATATGTAAAAAATATTTGTTTAATGCTGGATATATGGTGATTTGGGTATACCACATTTGGTTTCTGGTTGGGGGGTTGGTCTTTTGAAAACTGGGTTTTATATGTTCTGCTATTTTTAACGTGTGGTTTTTTCCGATATCTGGGTTGTAAAAGAAATCTTTGGAATTAAGAGAAAAACAAGCTGAAAAGGAAGAAAAGCAGAAAACAAGGAAAATAGAAACAAGTGCAGAAAAGTTACGTAAGCTTTTAAAAGAGGAGAAAAGGTAAACTATGATATTCAGTATTCTTAAACTTAAAGCAAGTACTGAGTTGAACCAAAGTGCCATGTGGGAGGTAAAGTAAGTAAAACATAAAAGTGTTTCAAGTTGTAATCAATGATTCTTAGCAAGTATGTATACCATAAATTTTTCTATAAAAGAGATAAAGCAAAGTGGAATGGAAGGCTAGAATTCTGCAAAAAAAAGAAAAATTTAATCTTAGAATTAAAATATGTAAGTCATTTTAATTATCTGTATTTTAGGGAGAAATTTTTTAGAACTAGAGCAGTAATTTTCAACTGGGAGCGGTTTTGTCCCCCAGAGGACATTTTTGGTTGTCATAACTGGTAGAGTGCTGTTGGCATCTAGAGGGTAGAGGTCAGGGATGCTGCTAAACTTTCTACAATGATGTAGGATTCCCCCACCACCACCCTACCCTCCCAGCAAAGAATTATTTGGCCAAAAATGTTAATAGTACTGAGGTGGAAAAACTATTAACTAGAGGTAGCCAAATATAAAACCTCAATTCTCTCCTTTATGTATTCATATGGTCTTAAATTTTTAAGGTAATATGGGAAATGTCACTGTGTCTTTCAGAAATGATGGATTTGCTTACAGTGACAACTGTCTACACAAGTATTTTTTTCCAAAAGTCATGACATGGTAAAATTGGATCTTGTAGTAGCTAGGATTATTATTATAATTCCTTATCTAAGCCACAACTTTTATGAAAATCTTTAGAATAAAATAGAACTAAAATCTTTATGGATAATTAAACACTTTTATACTCAACATATCTGATGAGTTAACTACATTTTTTTAGGCTAAAGAAAAAAAGAAGAAAATCAACTTCTTCCTCTTCGAGTGTTTCTTCTGCTGATGAATCAGTTTCTTCTTCATCCTCTTCCTCTTCTGGTCACAAAAGGCATAAGAAACATAAGAGGAATCGCTCAGAGTCTTCTCGAAGTTCCAAAAGGCATTCAGCTAAGGCATCCTCAAATCAGGTAGATCAGAATAAGAAAGATGAGTGCTTCCCAGTTCCAGCCAATACTTCAGCATCTTTTCTTAACCAAAAACAAGAAGTGGAAAAACTACTGGAAAAGCAGGATAGGTTACCATATCAAAAGAAACAGGTAAAAGAAAAAGATAGATGCCCTCTTTCTTCATCTTCAGTTGAAATTCCGGATGATTTTGGAGGTAGGTCTGAAGATCCAAGAGATTTTTATAATAGCTATAAAACTCAGACAGGTAGTAGCAAAACAGAAAAGCCACATAAATCAGAAAGACATTTTTCCAGTAGAAGAGATTCCTCAGATTCCTTCTATAGGAATTCAGAGGACAAGATAAAAATTTATGGTTATAGAAGATTTGAGAAAGATACAGAAGGAAGAAAAGAACACTATAGAAGGTGGGAGCCAGGTTCCATGAAATATTCCACTTCACCAGCAAGCTCAGACTACTCTTGGAAGTCAGTTGAAAAATATAAAAAATACACTTATTCTGGATCACGTGATTTCAGTAGACATGAGCAAAGATATCAATTAAATAAAAATCAAGGAGAATATGAAAGAGAGGGTAATTATGAGGAGGATATTAAAACAGAGGTTCCAGAAGAGGGACTAAGTAGCAAAGAGCATTCAGAAAGTGGAGTTAAAAAAAATTTACCTCAAAATTTACTCAATATATTTAATCAGATAGCTGCATTTGAGAAAGAAAAAGGAAATAAGCCAAAAAATTAATATGCCAAGGGGATCAGCACCATTAACACTAAAGGCTTTTAATAAAAGGTTTTGGTCTTTTAGTAATAACAGTCCAGTGCAGAAATATCTGCTCCTGCGGTTATTTTATTTGTAGAGACTACAGAAATCAAGTGCTTTTTATAGCGATCCTCAAAAGTATATTTGTTTCAGTTGTAGGTCCCCTTTTCATAGCTTGATTTTTTTCAGGTTTTTCTTGTGTTTGTTTATGTACAGTTATTTCTTACTCTGATGATTTAAACTTCTTCACCTGAAGATAACACTCTCAAAGTATTGTTTCTTCATTGTATTATGGTGTGTGAGAATTTCTTGGGTCCACCTTATCCTGCTGTTTGAGAGAATATTAAATTTGTGCAGTGAACACTTGGATCGTTTTTATCAAAACTTATTTCATTCTCTCCTCTGTTAAATTAAAAGCTCTTGACTTTTGAAACAAATATATTTGAATGTTTCATAAGTACCATTTTCATTTTTAAATATTAAGTTTTTTGCATAACTTTTATCTTAAAATGGTAGATTATCTGTCTTGTCTAATTGACCTCTAAACCCTGATTTAATTAAAATGGTTTATGTATCAGCTGTTTAACAGGTACCTTAGGAATAAAGCCATGAAAGTTGACTAGGGGCCCATTTTACTTCTCTTTTTCTCCCCCCTTCTTGCTAGCAATATAGCACTAAGAAATTTCTTTAAATATTGGCAAGACCCTAAGAGACTACATTCCAGGCAAAAATAGATCAGAGTAGGAAAGAGTTCTTTTAGCAAAAACAGCAGTGGCAAGTGAAACACACTATAAATCTGGTCTTCCACTACGGGAAAGGAAGTTAGGAAACTGTCCTAGTATTGCAGATGTCCAGTTGGGAAGGCACTGGGCCTGTTTCTGAATAGCCTAGAGCTGGCCTGCATTTCTGCTTTTCTTCCTTAACACCTCTCCTCTGATACCTCCTTTCTTAGAGTCTGAATAAATGACTAGGCTGACAGAGCCTGGGCTTAGAATAAATTTCAGCAACTAGAGCTGAAGAAGGAATGGACTTGGATCGTAAGGATCCTCCCCGAATTATTGAAAACAGTATAAATAGGGATAGAGATAGATATAAATAGAAGTCATAGGCGTTTATAATGGGCTTTAGAATCTTTCCAACTCATGATGACACTGGATGGGTGGATTGGAGGGTAGTGAGTATCCATCTACAAAGGTCTAAGTGACAGAGAATGATAGAGGAAGAAGACAGTCTTTGTTCTGTCTTGGAGTTTCTGCCAACAGTAAAATACCAAAAGTTAGTATAACTGGATGTGTACTATTTGTGACCTTCAGACTTCAGTGATGGGAGCCTAATGAAAAAGCTAAAATTTGTTTTGCAGTGGAACAGAAAAAGAAACTCTGGTCAAAAACAATAGGTAATGGCAGTAGAAATCAGTCAGTCACTTGGGCATTAGTCTTTGCACCAAGAAATTTATCTGAAAAGAGTCCCTAGTTCTTTCTGTGTATTAATAGTTCTGGTATCATCCCTATGTAATCCTACACAGTGGTGTTTTTAGAGTGGAAACTCTTGTGACATACTATGCCTTGACCTTTAGGAATTGCTAGCACAGCTTCAGGATTTTACACACACTTTATTTAATAAAATCTCTCTGAGCATCACTATCAACCAGCATTGTCATTTTCCAAAGCGTTTTTATGGCTTAATGTTACATTCAGTTACAAAAAATTAGGTTAGTATCTTATACAACAGCCTGCCTGAATTTAGAAATTCCATCTTCCCCAAAGCTTCTTTCCTGGGATATATTAAGCAGATTATATAAGACAATTTATAAGGATATATTGAGGAAACCCATCACAGAAAAAAAATATATTATTGGAGATTTACTTGTGAAGAATCCCTAGTGGTATCTTCAGCACTTTTTTTCCTTGAACATTATGTCTATAGTTTGTACGTACCCAGGCAGTATCTTGGTTTGCATAAGTAGATGACTTTCTAACACAGCAGGTGAATGTTAGGATAACTCTAGATTTGGAGATAATAGGGTTGATCCCTTGTTTCACCATTTAACATTATTACACTGAACTTGGAACTATTACTTTAAGAGTTAAATGTAGACTTGCATGCTGGCTTGAGAACCTAACCATTCCACAAATACTGTGCTAGGCTTTGGTTGGTGACTCAATAATAGGTAGAAGTTCCTGTGCAATTCCGATGTATCAGGCCCTGTGCACTTTGTATATATTATCTGATTATTTCAATAAACTTTTGATATAGATAACTCTTACTGTCTTTATATTACAAATGAGGAAAAAAGCATAAAGTAACTTTCCCAAGGTCAGAGAACTATTAAGATACAATTCCTGCCTTCATAGAATACAGTGTTTAATATTTCAACTTCCAAGTAATTTACAAAGTAAAATAGGGCAGAGAATGAGAACTCTGAACATTTGAAGTGACCATAAGATCAATCAGTTTTTAGATCTTATAAATCTCACTTAGCAGAACAGTGTTTTATGAAACAATATTCAGCTTTTTACCCATCTTATTCATTGGACTTGGCTATGCCTTTTGCTGGCTATTACTAAAAATGATAAAATATTCTAGTGATCAGGAGAAACCACTACTGCCTTTCAGAAGGAATTGCAAGTGACAGTTCTAAACAATGACAATTGTCTGTATAACAAATATTTTTTTCCAAGGTTTGAAGGAGACAATACTCATTTAGGTACATAGATCCTGATATTTATTTGAAAACCAGTTTTATATCATAGTAATACTTCAGGAGTTCAAACTGTTGGGCACATGTTATGATAAAGTATTGACTGAAATAACATTCTTAATCTGGTAGTCTACCTTCACTGCAAATTTATGGAATTCCTATTACAAATCTAATTACGCATAGCTTTCTTTAAATTGTTTATTAAATCAAGGAAATCTTGAAAACACATTCTTGGTTGTATCTTGAGAGCAAAATCTTTAATGTGTTTGACTTCTTTCAAGATCAGAATGGACTACTTCCTAGAAATTTAAGCTGCACTTTTATTGATACAGTGGTTCTCTTTCCTATCAATTGTTTTCTTGGTGGGGGGAGGGGGAGAGATAATGCCATTTTTTGACCAAAAATTTTTTAATTATACTAAAGGAAGAAACTGCAGTTTTCTTCCCCCAAAGTCTGGGAAGTATGTTTCTTTTAATAAAACCTAATTTCAGGATCTTCCAGGGTAAAAGAGATATAACAAACAAAATAACAGTGGAAAATATAACCCTATGCTTGTATAACACGTATCCTTGTTAAGAATCTGTTCTTACTGCTTTCCCTCTATGTGAAAAAAAATAGTAGGCAAAAAGTTAAGAAAATTAAACATTTCTTTGGCTTATTTGGACCCAAATAGCTTGAATTTTTTCTTTAACAGTTTTTATATTTTCCACTGGATAAAACTTTTGTCTGGTCATATTGTATTTCTAACACTATTTCAGTAGGGCTGTATATCAGTATAAGGCACCCAAAAGCATAGAGTGGGATATACTATTTTTAAATTATGAGATTTTTGGTTTTGTGTTTACAACTTTTTCAAAAGAGAGATTAAAATGTTTATTTGCTGCTCTTTTTGTTTTTACCATTACTGGAGCCACTGCTAGCACTAGTTGGTGTAGAAGTGCTGCCAGTTAGTGAAGAGGCTGGGAAGTTCAGCTCTAATACTTTAACTGAAGCCTGAGAAGCAGAAGTACTTGTACTCTTAGATGACCTAGAATAAAACCAGAATTACTGTAACTTAATTCAAAATTTTTATTTTAGTAGAGACCCCCTCATTAATGGCAAACGATGCCATAATCCCACAAGTAATTAAAGAGATCAAAAAAGATATACTATTAATAGTGCTAATAATTTTAAAAGCATCACCATTAGTAATATCAAGAAATTAGTTTAAAAAGGAAAAGCTGATAAAGTTTCAAACCAGTAGAAAAATAGTTTGACAAATATATTTCTATTGATACATGAAAAATGTTTTCAACTATAACCAATTTAGAGATAAAATCATTAGGTATTAAAAGTTTGCAAAAATCATTAAACAAAAGGTAACAAAAACAGGCATGGGAAGTTGGGTGCTGGCAAGAGTGATTAAAATGATAGGTTATATAATTTAAACCAAAAAGAAGAAAGTGAAGGGCCTATTGACAGGATAAAGTGGTGGTAACTATCCATACAACTGTAAATACTAAGATTTTTAAATATATATTTTTATGAAAGTACTGG
Organism: Neophocaena asiaeorientalis asiaeorientalis; assembly: GCF_003031525.2. Lineage (NCBI taxonomy): Eukaryota > Metazoa > Chordata > Mammalia > Artiodactyla > Phocoenidae > Neophocaena > Neophocaena asiaeorientalis. Next base: position 86,489 of record NW_020172364.1, read on the forward strand.
GATGTTCAAGTGGCTGCTCACCGTGTTTACATAGAAAGTGTTTTTGTTTTGTTTTACTTAAACATTGTCTTAGGAAATCCTTTCATGACATCTCTTCACAGAGTATGAAAAGTAATATGGCTGCTGTGTTGACAAAATGTCTACTTGATGATAGAATTCTGTATAAAACTAAACTGCAGAAGTAAAGAATAATTTCCTTTTTAGCAAAATTAAGCAGCATAAATAAAATTCTGACTCCTGAAGATTTTACAATGGATTTTAATAATAAGTCTGTACAACCAAGTTGCCCTTTTATGGTTTAATAAATTCTCCCCATACTCAGGGATGACCATGCTAAATGTACCCTCCAAAATCTCACCCTGCTTTATCCTACTGAGATAGCTGCTAGTCACAAAGCACTTATGCCAAAATGAAAATAACACCAGACAGAAGTCAGAAGGAAAGAGTCCTGCCCTGCTGGCTGTTTTCTGTATATGTGACACTGACACATGCCATAGCTGTGGCATGTGGAAGTAGCTGAGTTCACTTAGGATGGAAGCTGTAAGAGTTGTAGGTAAATAAGTAAGGAGACGGTGTTTTCTCCTTCCACTTACCTTGCTGATACCAGTGAAGTCTGGGAAGAAGATCTAGAACTGTGACGACTCCCTTTAGTACTAGCTGTAGGTAGTGCTAAACCACTCTGGAAGGATAGTCAATAGCAGTCAGTACCACTGCATTTTATAATATTTTTCATTAGACTTCACTTTATGATGAATACCATAAATTTTTTTTGTGAAATGTTTAAGAAATATATTTAACTAGAAGATACTCTTATTACCTGTTGAAAGTATGTTTGAAGGATAATACCAATCTCAGCATTTTCTTCTGTGATATCAACTAACATTTCATCAATGATCTTGTGAAGCTGTTTCACTTCACGAAGTTTGATATCTTGTTCTTCTAGTGTTTCATCTTTCGTGTCTTTCAAAAGACGGATTTCCTTGATGAGTTTTGCACACTGTTGGTCAACAGTAGTCAGTTACTATTTAAACCTGTTTTCTAGAACTTAATATTTTTTAATGGGTGAAGGAGGATTTGGGGTTATCATTTGGAACTCCAAAAAAATATAAATATGACAGGTCAGTTTTTAAAAGTTATCAATACCTGTTTAGTTACTCTCTCTAATTTTGGCTTCTGCTCCTCAGTTTCTCTCCTTAGTTGAAGTGTGTAAGCTTGCTTCTCTGATATTTTTTCTTTGACATTATTTGTTAAATGTTCTATAACTGCTAAAGTATTTTCCATGCTCTGCAGAAAATAAAGGTATTAACATACTTATTGGTTAGGATCAGAAATAACTTTTATAACTTGCCAAGTATTCATTTAATTTCGATTCATTTATTTTTGTATACAATGTACATTCTGTTGGTAGATAATAAGTATAATGGCTCTATGGATTAAGTTTTATATATAATTCCACTGGAAAGTATTTTTATGGTATTTGGGAGAAAAATAAACAATTCAAACAATGATTGTTGAAAGCATACAATTTTCAAAGATTCCTAATTCATATCACCTGTTCCTTCAACTTTATTAGTCAAAAAAAATCTAAATGTTTATAGAGCCTGCTTATTACCAAGCACGTTGTTTCCTTATCTTTCAGACTTTTAAGGAACAATCTTTAAGGTGATATTAAAGGATTTAAGTGAAATAAAGTTCATTAAATAAAAGGTTAGTGGATAGATCATAATTAGCTAGCTCTGATTCATCAGCTAATCAACAAGTAATTTGTCAGGAGTCTAACCTACACTTTAGCCCTGGGATTTTAACTAATTTAGTTAATACTTCGATCACTTATTTTTTTTCTCATTTAAATGAGACATCTCTCACTATCTAATTCTCTAAAAAATTGTCTTTGTACAAGATAACAAGAAAGAATAATGATGGTTAACTTTTACTAAGGTCTTATTACTAAAGCCTGTAGAATTTACCTGGATATCTTCCTGTAGTTCTCTGATTTGTCTTTGTTTGTATCTGTGTTTTTCATCAACAGCTCTCTTTTGTTCTTCTAGTTGAATTTTTACCTCATACTCAGCACCTAGAATTTAAAGAATTTTTGCTCTAAATTTTTAACATGCTGTGTAGAAAGCAAGCTTAAAGTCTTACATAAGTTAAACTTTTAACTTTTTTTTATGAAAGGTTAAATTCCTTATGTCTAGTTGTTGAAAAACAGGACATGAAATAACTATTTTTATTTTGTCAGCATAGAGCAGCCAATATGCTGTTCTCTTCAGATTTGAAATTAATTCCCTAGAGAAGTGATATGCCATATCACTAGAAGTAATAATGGAAATAACACCTTAGCACTTATTTTAAAGGAGGGGGATTAGTTTTTCCAACTGAATCAAACATGATACACTTTTGTTTTCCTTGTCTCATAGTGTTCCTCTTTTGAAGGTAAATAATTCTACAGTTTTCATTGCATGTATATTTTTAAAGTTTTAATAATTCCTACATACTAGATGGAGTCACTTTCTTAAAAGATTGTTTGTAATTGTTGTTGCAGCTGTTCAGCACTTGCAAGGTGTTTCCTAGAGCATAGATTTCTTTTTCAGCTTTGTTGATCTTAGCATCCAAACTGTCACCTTCCCTTTGAAGTTCTTCTTTTTCTTGAGCAGCCTATGAAAAATGGAATAGATTGGTTAAAAGTATCATGGGGGAGAATGTCTGTTTTCAGGGCAGGAAATAGTTAACTCACAACAATACCAGTTTGCCGTGGGGCCTACATGCAGCACCAAGCATTTATTTCTTGCACCTGATTTAAAGTAAAAGACCAAATCCTCAAGGCCTTCCAAATATAGCACATAGGCTACAAAAGCATGATGGCAGTGTAGTAACCAACCAAAGCTTACATGAAAACTCTCCAACAAAAATGAACGAAAAGTTAAGCCGGTATAAACTTTACTGAGAAGAGAAATAAGGTTAGCTAGAAGTGGTTTCAAACTAGATATTAAATAAAAAGAATGTATGTTTCTCACCTGAAAGCGGCTTGGCACACTTTCTCATTTTAAGTCTTAGTGGTAAAAGAGGTGAACAAAGTATACCCATAAAGTGTCACATATTTTTTAAAGGAAAAATACTGCATGATCCTACTTATATGAGGTACCTAGAGTAGTCAGATTCACAAAAACAAAGTAGATTGGTGGTTGCCAGGAGTTTTGGAGAGGGAGAAATGGGGAGTTATTGTTTAATGGGTACAGTTTCAGTTTTGAAAGATAAAAAAAGTTCTGGGGATGGCTCTTGTGTTGACTGCACAGCAATATGAATATACTTAGTACCACTGAACTGTACACTTAAAAATTATTAAAACAGCAAATTTTATGTATAATCACATTTTTAAAAGTTTTAATTAGATGATTGTGATAAATATGGCTAGAAAAAATGAAGTCTGTAAATTGCTGAAAACCAAAAATTCCTCAGTGAGTGAACATACCCAGTGACTTTTTCCAGCTTAACTGTCACTGAGCTAAGCCTTCTAGAGTTGTACCCAAACAGTTCCAAAGAACTGCAATTAAGGGTTGAGAGGGATAGCATGCATATATATTTAAAAGTGCCCCCGTGAAAAGATGCTCAGCATCACTAATCATTAGAGAAATGTAAATCAGAACTACAGTGAGGTACCACCTCACACCAGTCAGAATGGCCATCATCAAAAAGTCTAAAAATAACAAATGCTGGAGGGGGTTTGAAGAAAAGGGAACTCTCCTACACTGTTGCTGGTAATGTAAATTGGTACAGCCACTATGGAGACCAGTATGGAGGGTCCTTAAAAAACTAAAAATAGAGCTCCCATATGATCCAGCAATCCCACTCCTGGGCATATACCCAGACAAAACTATAATTCAAAAAGAAACATGCAACCCTATGTTAATAGCAGCAGTAATCACAAAAGACAAGACATGGAAACAACCTAAGTGTCCATCAACAGATGAAAGGATAAAGATGTGGTACATGTATACAATGGAATATTACTCAGCCATAAAAGAGAATAAAGCAATTTGCAACAACATGGATGGACCTAGAGATTATCATACTAAGTGAAGTAAGTCAGAAAGAGAAAGCTAAATATCATATCACATATATGTGGAATCTAAAATATGACACAGATGAGTATATCTATGAAACAGAAACAGACCCACAGATATAGAGAACAGACTTGTGGTTGCCAAGGGGGAGAGGAGTGGGGGACGGAAGGAGTGGGAGTTTGGGATTAGCAGATGCAAACTATTACATATAGGATGGATAAACAAAGTCCTACTGTATAACACAGGGAACTATATTCAATATCCTGTGATAAACCATAATGGTAAAGAATATTTGAAAAAGAATATATATATATAGCTGAATCACTTTGCTATACAGAAGAAATTAACACAACATTGTAAATCAACTATACTTCAATAAAATTTTTTAAAAGTGTCAAAACCCATTTTTAGTCAAAATCAACTAATAATTTCATTGGTAAATTTATTCAATCCCAAGTATCTATATTTAAACCAGAATGTGGTCACTGGAATTTTTTTTGGTAATGTTTTAATTCTTAACATTTTCAGTTGTTTGTTTTATTATGCTTCAAGATACGTTACACATTTTTATAGCAAATAGTACATAATAAAAAATTAAGCTTATCAAAGAAAATAACGTTCTTAGGTAAATTACATCTAATTCTTTCAAGTTGAGTCTAGAATTAGCAAACATTTCATTCAAAATATAGTGTAGGGAGAAAGAGCTAGAATGAATCAAAACAGCTAGATTTTAGTTGTGGATTTCCTACTAGTAAGCTGAGTAACATTAAGTCATTTACTTCCCTACTCCAAGGTCAGTTTGTTTGTCAAATGAATGAGTTGAATTTGTTCATTTATACAAAATCCTGATCTAATTCCATAAATACCTTAGACTTCTAAACAGTGGTAAGTAGAAAATCAGTCAGAGGTGTGCACTCCTGTAGAATCAGATAATCCCTGTAGGGCCCACTAGAAAATGCCAGGTCTTTGGTGTCACCATGCAGTGGCATCATTGTACACCCATTGATTGCTTTTGTCCATTTTCAGACCATGGATAATTTTTCTCAACATAAGCCAGATTGACTTCAGTTATAAAGAAAAGTTTCCATTTTACACATCTGGCACATGTGAAGTGTTATGAGTAAAACATTTAAATATGCTGACAACAAAAAATGTGAATAACTGTGTGGCAAGCTATGGACCCTGGAGGAAAGTGAAGTATGACATCAGGAAATTAAGAAGGGCAACTGATAGCCTTGATTAATTTCACATATTCACTATAGTGGCACAGAAGGAATACCCTTCCTCATAAAATTTGCCTGTTTTCCTGAGAAGTGGATACTTCATCATCATCATCATAACAGCAATAACGGTAATGATAGCTAATATTCACTGAGAGCTCATTTTGTTCCAGACACTGTTTAAGGGCTTTACATATATTTTCTCATTTACTTCTTAAAACAAAAGTAACAATATTACCCTAATATTTTAAGTGAGTAAACTAAGACCCCAAATGGTTAAATAACTTATTCAAGGTCACCTACCTAATCAGTGATAGAACCAAGGCATGGACAAAAGCACTCTAACACCAGTGCTTTTATGTAACTCATCAAAGCCCTTGTTGGTAGAGAAACTTAGCTGGAATTGCAACATCTATCTACTTCCCATCATTTAACAGACTAGAGCCTACAATTCACCCCTTGGGAACCTTCAAAACCTGAGAGGAGGAAAGTCCTGTTAATAGTGGGCAGAAGCCTCACATACTAAAGACTGATGAGTTATAAGAAGGGTTTGAGAGCTGGGACTCATTTCTCATATAGGTTGGGTGGAATTTCCTGAGGCAAAGTGGCAGACATATCACACAGTGTAGTAGGTTAGGGGCAGCCTTAAGGGCTACAGAAGGAAACTTAGAAGATTAAGTAGAAGTCCAAATGGAGGGTGCATCCACAAGGGCCATCCTCTAAAGATGTGAATTGGAGATCTCTTTCTCACTCCTATCCATGTATGATACAGGAAAAATGACCTAAAGTTACAATCTCCATTACTTCTTTGAACTGTTTAGAGTAACTTCCCAGACCTCTCTGCAAAGGAAATCACACCTGTTCAGGGTATTTTCTACAAGGGAAAGATGAATATAGCAGTAGTCAGGAAGGAAATTGCATCCAAGTCCTGATCACTTCTAAATTTCCCTTTAGGGTTACAAGGTACAGATAATCACGAGATGGCAGACAACTCTCAAAACAACAGAAAAAAACAGTAGATTCGGGCTTCCCTGGTGGCACAGTGGTTGAGAGTCCGCCTGCCGATGCAGGGGACATGGGTTCGTGCCCCGGTCTGGGAGGATCCCACATGCCACGGAGCGGCTGGGCCCGTGAGCCATGGCCGCTGAGCCTGCGTGTACAGAGCCTGTGCTCCGCAATGGGAGAGGCCACAACAGTGAGAGGCCCACATACCGGACCAAAAAAAAAAAAAAAAAAACAGTAGATTCACCTGATCTGTTTGTCTCCCACCTAAAACGAAAGCAAAGGAACAGCCCTCTTCCTCTCTAGCTATCTGCCATACCAGGACAGCAATGATAAACTGGAGTGTAAGATTCAGAGGTGGTGTAGCTCTAGGTGACAATAAAGTCTAGGCTGTGGTCACATGAGTGCATGACTACAGTGAAGTAAAGCTTTGAGCCTGAGGTTTTGAACAGGTTGTCACAACGTGTTAAGGACACCCAGAGTGACAGTGGGTCTTAGAGTAAAAGAGATTATGAACCTTGAATAAATGAAGGAAAAAGCCATGATACAAATGATAGCAAAAAAACAGTGTCAGGGTGGTCCAGACCTCTCTTTGACCTCGTGTATAAAACTAATAATGCTTCAGTACCTCCATCTAGCAAATCATGTTTTATGACCTAATTAAGTGTAATAGCTACTGGAGTACTATGAAATTTGAAATTTCATGGCAAAAATAAATTTGCCATTTTGGTTTTTAACAAAGAGCTAAGAAAGAATGAATACTTCATTCTATCACAACTGTAAATCCATTAAGATTACCTTTATTACGTAATAGGCCTGCGTTTTCTCCTCTTCTCCCTCAGGAGGCAGCATAACAACAGTAAGAATTTCATATCTATTCTTCAGCTTATCAATTTTACTTAGCCGCTCATGAAACTCAGCACTAGTATGAAAAGGAAAAGAAAAATTAAACACTGAAAAACAATATACTTTTAAAGGACTACTGTTCTTACAGAAGACAGTTTTCTGTTACTACTGAACTCAAACAGTTTAAATATATTCTCACGTTGCAATTTTATAATTCAGTGTGAAGGGTCTCAGATTTCACCCAATTTGAAAGCTAACAAGTTAGCCTGCCACAGTTTCATGGATGCTGGCAAAAAAACACAAGATTTATGGGTCAGAGGAAAAGGCCTTTATCACTCATGGCACATACCAAGTAGCATGAGCTTCCTATTTGCATTAGTTCCCCTTGCTCCCAAAGTGCCATGCAGGTGAGGAGGAGCTCAAATGGATGCTGCACATACAACAGGTTTATGTCACAACTGAAGAACCTCAAGCTTAGTTAATCCAAATATTTTATAATGGAAAATAAGCAAACATACCTAACCTTTGCTGCAGAGGGAGATACTATCTCTAGCTCCCAAGGCTGCTCACTATCCAAACATCTTTTAAAAGATGGTCCAGTGCAAATCAAAACCACAATGAGATGTCACCTCACACCCATGAGAATGGCTACTATCAAAAAGACAAAAAAAAAAACCAACAAAGTATTAGTGAGGAAGTGGAGAAACAGAACCTTTAACCACTATTAGTGGGACAGTAAAATGGTGCAAATGCTATGGAAAGTATGGCAGTTCCTCAAAAACTTAAAAATAGAAGAGCCATATGATCCAGCAATCCCACTTCTGGGTATATATCCTAAAGAATTTAAAGCGGGTTCTCAAAGAGATACCTGCACACCAATGTTCATATATTATTCACAAAAGCCAAGATGCGGAAGCAAGCCAAATGCCCATGGACAGACGAATGAATAAGATACATAAAATGGAATATTATTCAGCCTTAAAGAGGAAATTCTGTCACATGCTATATGGTGAACCTTGAGGACATTATGCTAAATGAAATAAACCAGTCACAAAGAGAAATACTACATGATTCCACTTACGTGAGGTATCTAAAGTAGTCAAATTCATACAGAAAGAATAGTGGCTACTAAGGGCTGAGGGAAGGGGGAAATGGGAAGGTAATATTTAATGGGTATAGAGTTTCAGTTTTACAAGATGAAAAAGTTCTGGAGATCTGTTGCTCAACAATGTGAAAATATATAACACTACTAACTGTACATTGTAAAATTGTTAAGATGGTAAATTTTATGTGTTTTTTACCAAAAAGTTTTAAAAGATAGTTTCAGTTTTATAAGATGAAAAAGTTCTGGAGATCTATTGCTCAAAAATGTGAAAATACTAACCCTACTAACTGTACATTTTTAAATGGTTAAGATGATAAATTTTTTTTTTTACCAAAAAAATGTTTTAACATCTTTATTGGAATATAATTGCTTTACAATGTTGTGTTTCTGCTGTATAACAAAGTGAATCATCTATATGCATACATATATCCCCATCTCCCCTCCCTCTTGCGTCTCCCTCTCATCCTCCTTATCCCACCCCTCTAGGTGGTCGCAAAGCACCGAGCTGATCTCCCTGTGCCATGCAGCTGCTTCCCGCTAGCTCTCTATTTTATATTTGGTAGTGTATATATCTCAACACTACTGTCTCACTTTATCCCAGCTTACCCTTCACCAGCCCCCATGTCCTCAAGTCCATTCTCTATGTCTGTGTCTTTATTCCTTTCCTGCCCCTAGGTTCATCAGAACCATTTTTTTTTTAGATTCCATATATATGTGTTAGCACATGGTATTTGTTCTTCTCTTTCTGACTTACTTCACTGCATGACAGACTCTAGGTCCATCCACCTACTAAAAATAACTCAATTTCATTTCTCTTTATGGCTGAGTAATATTCCATTGTATATATGTTCCACATCTTCTATATCCATTCACCTGTCGATGGACACTTAAGTTGCTTCCATGTCCTCGCTATTGTAAATAGTGCTGCAAAGAACATAGTGGTGCCTGACGCTTTCTGAATTATTGTTTTCTCAGGGTATATGCCCAGTAGTGGGATTCCTGGATCATATGGTAGTTCTATTTTTAGTTTTTTAAGGAATCTCCATACTATTCTCCATAGTGGCTATACAATTTACATTCCCACCAACAGTGCAAGAGGGTTCCCTTTTCTCCACACCCTCTTCAGCATTTATTGTTTGTAAATTTTTGATGATGGCCATTCTGACTGGTGTGAGGTGATACCTCATTGTAGTTTTGATTTGTTTGATTTGCTCAACATCACTAATCATTTCCCTAATGATTAGTGATGTTGAGCATCTTTTCCTGTGTTTGTTGGCAATCTGTATATCTTCTTTGGAGAAATACCTATTTAGGTCTTCTGCCCATTTTTGGATTGGGTTGTTTGTTTTTTTGATATGGAGCTGCATGAGCTGCTTGTATATTTTGGAGATTAATCCTTTGTCAGTTGCTTCGTTTGCAAATATTTTCTCCCATTCTGAGGGTTGTCTTTTCATCTTTTTTATGGTTTCCTTTGCTGTGCAAAAGCATTTAAGTTTCATTAGGTCCCATTTGTTTATTTTTGTTTTTATTTCCATTTCTCTAGGAGGTGGGTCACAAAGGATCTTGCTGTGATTTATGTCACAGAGTGTTCAGCCTATGTTTTCCTCTCATAGTTTTATAGTGTCTGGCTTTACATTTAGGACTTGAATCCATTTTGAGTTTATTTCTGTGTATGGTGTTAGGAAGTGTTCTAATTTCATTCTTTTACCTGTAGCTGTCCAGTTTTCCCAGGACCACTTATTGAAAAGGCTGTCTTTCTCCATTGTATACTCTTGCCTCTTTTATCAAAGAAAAGGTGACCATATGTGCCTGGTTTTATCTCTGGGCATTCTATCCTGTTCCATTGATCTATATTTCTGTTTTTGTATCAGTACCATACTGTCTTGATTACTGTAGCTTTGTAGTATAGTCTGAAGTCAGGGAGCCTGATTCCTCCAGCTCCGTTTTTCTTTCTCAAGATTGCTTTGGCTATTCAGGATCTTTTCTGCAATTTTTTTGTTCTAGTTCTGTGAAAAATGGCATTGGTAGTTTGATAGGGACTGCATTAAATCTGTAGATTACTTTGGGTAGTATAGTCATTTTCACAATGTTGATTCTTCCAATCCAAGAACATGGTACATCTCTCCATGTGACCCCCAGACCGGGGCACGAACCCGTGACCCTGCATTGGCAGGCAGACTGTCAACCACTGCGCCACCAGGGAAGCCCTGTAGTTTTCTTTTGTTGTGACATCTTTGTCTGCTTTTGGTATCAGGGTGATTGTGGCCTCATAGTATGAGTTTGGGAGTGTTCCTCCCTCTGCTATATTTTGGAAGATTTTGAGAAGGATAGGTGTTAGCTCTTCTTTAAATGTTTGATAGAATTCGCCTGTGAAGCCATCTGGTCCTGGGCTTTTGTTTGTTGGAAGAGTTTTAATCACAGTTTCAATTTCAGTGCTTGTGATTGGTCTGTTTATATTTTCTATTTCTTCCTGGTTCAGTCTCAGAAGGTTGTGCTTTTCTAAGAATTTGTCCATTTCTTCCAGCCTGTCCATTTTATTGGCATATAGTTGCTTGTAGTAATCTCTCATGATCCCTTGTATTTCTGCAGTGTCAGTTGTTACTTCACCTTTTTCATATCTAATTCTATTGATTTCAGTCTTCTCCCTTTTTTTCTTGATGAGTCTGCCTAATGGTTTATCAATTTAATCTTCTCAAAGAACTAGCTTTTAGTTTTATTGATCTTTGCTATCATTTCCTTTATTTCCTTTTCATTTACTTCTGATGTGATCTTTATGATTTCTTTCCTTCTGCTAACTTTGGGTTTTTTTGTTCTGATTGCTTTAGATGTAAGGTTAGATTGTTTATTCAAGATGTTTCTTGTTTCTTGAGGTAGGATTGTGTTGCTATAAAGTTCCCTCTTAGAACTGCTTTTGCTGCATCCCATAGGTTTTGGGTCATTGTGTTTTCATTGTCATTTGTTTCTAGGTATTTTTTGATTTCCTGTTTGATTTCTTCAGTGATTCTTGGTTATTTAGTAGTGTATTGTTTAGCCTCCACGTGTTTGTGTTTTTTACAGATTTTTTTCCTGTAATTGATAACTAGACTCATAGTGTTGTGGTCAGAAAAGATACTTGATACAATTTCAGTTTTCTTAAATTTACCAAGGCTTGATTTGTGACCCAAGATATGGTGTATCCTGAAGAATGTTCCATGAGCACTTGAGAAGAAAGTGTATTCTGTTGTTTTTGGATGGAATGCCCGATCAATACCAATTAAGTCCATCTTGTTGAATGTGTCATTTAAAGCTTGGGTTTCTTTATTTATTTTCTTTTGGATGATCTGTCCATTGGTGAAAGTGAGGTGTTAAAGTCCCCTACTGTTTTTATGTTACTGTCGATTTCCCCTTTTATGGCTGTTAGTATTTGCCTTATGTATTGAGGTGCTCCTATGTTGGGTGCATAAATATTTACAATTGTTATATCTTCTTCTTGGATTGATCCCTTAATCATTATGTAGTGTCCTTCTTTGTCTCTTCTAGTAGTCTTTATTTTAAAGTCTATTTTGTCTGATATGAGAATTGCTACTCCAGGTTTCTTTTGATTTCCATTTGCATGGAATAACTTTTTCCATCCCGTTTCACTCTGTATGTGTCCCTAGGTCTGAAGTGGGTCTCTTGTAGACAGCATATGTATGAGTCTTGTTTCTGTATCCATTCAGTCATTCTGTGTCTTTTGGTTGGAGCATTTAATCCATTTACCTTTTAGGTAATTATTGATATGTATGTTCCCATTACCATTTTCTTAATTGTTTGGGATTTGTTTTTGTAGATCTTTTCCTTCTCTTGTGTTTCCTGCCTAGAGAAGTTCCTGTAACATTTGTTGTAAAGCTGGTTTGGTGGTGCTTAATTCTGTTAAACTTTGCTTATCTGTAAACTTTTTAATTTCTCCTTCGAATCTGAATGAGACCCTTGCTGGGTAGAGTAATCTTGGTTGTAGGTTTTTCCCTTTCATCACTTTAAATGTGTCCTCCCACTCCTTCTGGTTTGCGGAGCTTTTGCTGAAAGAACAGCTGTTAACCTTATGGGGACTCCCTTGTATGTTATTTGTTGCTTTTCCCTTCCTGCTTTTTTTTTTTTTTTTTTTTTTATTTTATTCTGCTCCCTGGCAGTTATTTCCACCACTTTATCTTCCAGGTCACTTATCCATTCTTCTGCCTCAGTTATTCTGCTATTGTTTCCTTCTAGAGTATTTTTAATTTCAGGAATTGTGTTGTTTGCCACTGTTTGCTCTTTAGTTCTTCTAGATCCTTGTTAAATGCTTCTTGTATTTTCTCCATTCTGTTTCCGAGATTTTGGATAATCTTTACTATCATTACTCTGAATTCTTTTTCAGGTAGGTTGCCTATTTCATCTTCATTTATTTGGTCTTGTAGGTTTTTACCTTGCTCCTTTGTCTTTCCAGAACAGGAAAGCCAGTGCCTCTCCTTGCAAGGCATGCAGAAATATGAGAAACCTTTGGAGAATTGTCTCCTAAGATTTTGATTTTTAAATCTCCTTGTTACTTTTTTCCTTCTATTCCAGTAAATTTATATTTTTAAACTATTTTTTAACTTATATAATAATAATACTAAGAATGTTAATATATGCACAGCAACATGGACAGTGACTTGTTTGCCTGCTACAACTTCGTGAAAATAAGCCTTCCAATCATGGTGAAAAGAAATCTTCAACATACCAGGTTCCTACTCCTAAAGAAAGTTGATGGTAAAATATATTAAGTATCAGAAGTTACAGCTTTACTTATTTTTAAGTATTATTATTGTTTCATCAGAAAATATTTACTCGTCCTTTATGTGATTTTAAAAGACAAGTCTTGTTGCCCTTCTAGCTTAAGATGGTAGACTGAGCACAAGAATCTCTCTCCTCCTTCCTAAAATGGAAAAGATTAAAAGAAAAATAAACCAAAAATAAACCACCACAGCTCTGGGAAAAGAAAGAAAATTTTTTCATGAATTCATGAAAAATGGAAAACAAATGGAATATGATTGACAGGATGAAAAAAAATGGAGATTCAGAAGATTATATAGTAATAAGAGCCATTTTTCACCAAAGAAGTCTGGAGAAAATCCAAACTCAGTAATAAGAAATAAAAAGAGCAAGAGTGATCTCTGAGGCTACTGTCAAGGTAATTAATAAAAGGATTGCCTATAGAACATCTGGGCCACGCTCCTCAACCCCTCAAAGTACATAGAAATGTTGGCAGGAATTATTTATGCTCCAGTGATAACCCTCAAAATTACCAGAGTTCCTAACATTGTATGTTGAAGCTGGAGAGAAAAGCAAAAAAGAGCATGAAGTAATTCCAGGCCTCCACAACAATGGAGGTTAATAAAAAAGAAAGGCAGTGCCAGCCAGAAATGAAACCTTTCATTGCCCAAAATAAACCCCTTATGCTCCTTACAGGACAGACTAGCCCAGAGTTTACAGTCAGCCCTCCCAGTTAGGGGAGAGACCTGTTAGAAAAAGCAATCTACCTAATTGCAGAAGGAACCCATACCAGCCAGCTATACCAATCACCATGATTATTAATTAAGCATTTGTTAATAAATATAACAGAGCCAAAGATTATCAGCATTTATGAAAAGCTAACGGTATGAATGAAAAGAACAAAATGAGCAAAGACAGAATAGACCCTAGGAGAAACAAAGATAATGTATGGGATAGAAAAAAACTTTCAAAGTATTCTAATTAGTATCTTCTAAAACATGAAAGGATATTACATCCAAAAATGCCCGTAAAACAAGAATGGGCTGCTATGAAAAGAAAGAACCAATGAAAGAATAAGAGTTCTCTCAAATAATCTCCACTTTTTAATTTAAAAGTAGTAAAGAATACTGGGCATGGTGGGCACAAGCCTGTAGTGACAGCCACTCAGGAGGCTAAGGCAGGAGGATCTCTTGAGCCCACGAGCTCTGTACTGTAGTGTGCTATGCCAACTGGGTGTCCGCACTAAGTTGGGCCTCAACATGGTGACCTCCCGGGAGAGGGGGACCACCAGGTCGGAAACGAAGCAGGTCGAAAGACTGAATCAATGATATAGAGAGAGGAGAAAGACAGAGGGGCAGGGGATGGGGAGAAGACAGAAAGGATGCTAATGGGGCGAGAGAGAATACCTTAAAAAGTGGAATAAAAAGAATAAAAAATTAAAATAAGAGAAAAGTTAAGAAATCTAGAAGACTAAGCATCCAGTCTTAGTCTTGAGCAACAGATGGAGAGCAACAGATGGAGAGAGTGGAGCAACAAAAATGAGCAACAGATGGAGAGAGTGGTGTGAGAAAAAAAAATTGAAAAACTAACAGAAAAATATTTTCCTGATATGAAGAAAGACTTGAATGAAATAATTGAAGGAGCTCACCAAGGGTCAAACAAGAAAAAGGATAAAACACCCAGACACACCCATGAAAGTTCTGAAATCCCCCAAATAAAAACATTGTCCCAAAGCTTCCAGAAAGAAAACAAAAACCAGGTTCCCTATCTGGAACCAGACCTCCCATAAACAACACTTTAATCTGGAAGAATATGAAACAACACTTTCAAACTTCGACTGTAATTCAAACATGGGGAAGAATAAATATGTTTTAAGCATACAAGGACTCGAAAATTTCAGAAAACATCAGTTCTTGAGAAAAAGTTTCAAAACATATTCCAGAGAAATGAAATAAGAATCCAAGGAAATAGAATAACAAAAGATACATGAAAGAATATTAAACCAAGAAACAAGTAAAACACGTAGCTAGGTTGAAATTATTGCTGGCAATTGGCTGTACAGTTTAATGCAAGTTATAAGAAAGAGTTCTTTTCAAAGCAGAGACATAATATTAAAAACAAATAACAACCCGAAACTATAATCTGTGATTTCAATAATAAATGAAAGATGGAGAAAGGAAATACAGCAGTAAAACATGCTAAAAGTTGTAACTATTTTAGGAAGGAAAAAATAATAGTAACTAATCTTCAGTATTCAGAGAGATAGGAAGATTAGAATTTCTTTTGAATTTAAAAATAAACAAAATAATTTAAATTAGAATATACATACTACAAACAAAGAGGGAAAAAATTCAGTAAAACCAATGAAAGAACAGAAAGACAAAGAGAATACCTACCATATGATCCAGCTATTCCACTTCTAGGTATCTACTCAAGAGAAAAGAAAGCATATGTCCATACCAAGAACACATATGTTAATAGCAGCTTTATCTGTAATAGCCCCAAACTGGAAACAACTGAAATATTCATCAACAGGTAAATATATATATAAATTAGGGTAGACACATACAGTGGAATGGTACCACTTAGAGATAAAAAGCCAAGGTCAGCAAACCATCCTATACCTGCTACTTGTTTTTGTACAGCCCATGAGCAAAGAATGGCTTTTACATTTTTTAATGTACAATGGTTGAAAAATCAAGAGAAAGTTTCTATTTCATGAAATACAAAAATTCTATGAAATTCAAATTTCGGTGTCCATAAAGTGGAACACAGCCACACTCATTTATTTGCATTTTGTCTAGGGCTGCTTACACTCCATAGTGGCAGAGTCAAGTTGTTGCAACAGAGACTATATGGCCAGCAAAACCTATAATATTTACTATCTGGCCGTTACAGAGAATTGTGTGGGATACAGCTAGGTAATACTTCAGGGAATTGCTTTAGCCTTCAAAGTGGAAAACTAATTAGCTAAGCATCTTATCTCAAGAAGTTAGGAAAAGAACATAAAAATAAATCCACAAAAATAGAAGAAAGAAATAGTAAATGTGAGAGCAGCAATTAATAAAATAGAAAATGAATTCACAATAGAGAAAAATCAGCAAGAGTTTATTCTTTTCAAAGAGTAATAAAATTCATTAACTACTGGCAGGACTTATCCCACCCAAAAAAGAGAAGTCACAATAACCAATATCAGGAATGAAAAGCTACAAGCACTGCAGCTATTAAATATATAATAAAATAAAATAAAAATATTGTGAACAACTTTATGGTAATAACTTTGAAAATTTAGAAGAAATGGAAAATTTTTCCTAGGAAAAATATATAACTTACTAAAATAGATTCAAGAAAAAAATACAAGATCTTCATTGTCCTATAACCAATAAAATGATTAAACCAACAGTTGAAAATCCCCCTCAAAAAACTCCAGATGTCCAATGGCTTTACTGGTGAGGTATTTGAAAATTCAAGAAAGATATAATTCTGCTCTTTTACAAGCTTATGCAGAGTGTAGAAAAATAAGAAGCACAAAGATCATTTTATAAAAGTAGATGTAACCTTAATAACCTGATAATTTGACAAGGGCAGGAGAGAGAGAATTATAAGCATAGATGCAAAAATTGTATAAAAATATTAGCAAACCAAATCTAGATACATACAAAATGTAATATGTAACAAATAGCTGTATTTATTACAGGAATGTAAGTTTGTTTTAACTTTGAAAAAGCAATCAATATATTCAATTATATTAACAGACTGAAGAAGCTACATCATATCAGTGAGTACAAAAAAAGCATATAATAGTCAACATTCATTCCTGATTAAACAAATTAAAACAACCTCTTAGCAAAGAATGAAAATAGATGGGAACTCACTTAATATTATAAAGAGAATCTCAAAAAAACACTATAGTAAACTTGATACTTAAAGATAAAACAGTTAAAACTTTCCCTTTAAGATCAACCACCTGCAAGACAAGGGTACCTGCAATCACCACTGCTATTCAGCATTGAACTGGAGGTTAGATAACAAGGACAATAAAGTAAGAACAAGAAAAGTTATAAAGATTGAAAAGGAAGACACAAAACTGTTATTTGCAAATGATGTCAGTGAAATACCTAGAAAGTAGAATCTACAGATCAATTGTTAGAATTAATAAAAATGTAAGCAAGGCTGCTGAATACTTAATATACAGAAATCAACTGCATTTCTATACACCAGCAACAAACCAAAAATGAAATGCTTTAAAAGGAGATAACACTGATAGTAACATTAAGAAAAAATAGCATGTATCCAGGAATAAATCTTATAAAAGATATGCGAAATCTCTAGGGGAAAACTGCTTCAATAAATGCAGCTGTCGGGTATCCATAAGGGAAAGCATGTTATTGGACCCTTACCACAAACCATACACAAAAATCAGTTCCAAGGAGATTAATGATCTTAAGGTAAAAGGATAACTCTAAAGAATGAGGAGTTAGCCTAAGGAAAGAGAGGGAAAAGCATAGATTTGTAGCTAAAATATGGCCTATGTATTATATTAAAAGCTTTTTCAAACAAATAAGAAAAAGATGGACATCCAGGGTGGTGGAGGGAGCAGTCAGTTCTTCTGACATTACTCTTAACGTTTTTAAAATTTGTGAGCAGGATTTTAAAACTCTAATTGTTACCTTATATTTTGCCGTTCTTGATCAACACATCTTATTTGTGATGCAAGCATTTTTTTGTGAACCTTAATTTCTTCATTCCGTTCTTCCATAGCAGTGTGTAATTGCTGTTTTCTTTCTTCCAGAGAAAGAACTTCTTCTGCCTTACTGTGAAGCATATCTCGAATACGTTTAACCTCAAGTTTTAAAAGATTGTCTTCTATCATCAAATCCTATCAACATAACAAAATCGTCAAATATTGAAATAATAATTTGCATATCCAAACCAAAATATATTTCCTTTTTATTGCTACAAAAGTCAAACTTGAAAATATAACATTTTCTAATTTGACCATTGACCAAGATATTAATTAGGGTTAAATTTAGATTGCTCTGAGTCATGACTGATTTCCCTTTTATTTTTATTTTAAGGAAAGGGTTTATGGTTATTCCAAGTCTTTTATTATAATTCAATTTTAAATTCAAGTTTACTAAAAAAACAAAAAGAAGAACATATAAAATTGAAAGTTACAATGTCCAGCAAGTATATGAAACCCAATGGATGAGCATTTTTATATTCTAAACTAAATCTTACAAAATAATGTGTAAATACCTTTTTATTTTAAAACAGTTCAGTCATGAGTAGAGTGCTGACACAAGATCACACTAATAGATCAGTTTTCAGAATAGAAAGCCCAGAAAAAACACTCTAGAATATAAGATTTTGTGAATTCAAAACAAAGCTTGTTAGCTGGAGAAACAGATTAGATCCCCATATCTCATATGTACCAAAAATAAATGCCAGGTGAATGAAAGAACTTAATGTAAGAGATTAAACCAGTGCAGCCACTAGAAATAGTAAATATCTGTTTGATTTTTAGTGTGATGAAAAAGTTTCTAAGCATAAAAATTATACAGGGAAAAATACTCAAACATATAATGTTAAAAAAAGTTTTTATGTCAAAAAAAACTGAATAGAAATTTAAAGACAATGGGACAAATATTTATGAGTTAATATTTTAACATATGAAGATCTTTTGCCAAGCATTTAAAAAATATAAACCACCTGGGGACTTCCCTGGTGGCGCAGTGGATAAGACTCTGCACTCCCAATGCAGGGGGCCCCGGGTTCAATCCCTTGTCAGGGAACTAGATCTCACATGTGTGCCACAACTAAGAGTTTGCATACCACAACTAAGGAGCCCACGAGCCACAACTAAGGAGCCCACCTGCCACCACTAAGACCCAGCACAACCAAATAAATAAAGAAACATATAAACCTCCTAATGGAAATATGGGCAAGAAAATGAACTAGAAATCCAAAAGAAAAGTTATGGAATATAACATAATAGAAAAAAATGTTTAAACATTTTAATTGAAACATAAGTATTTTAAATTTTATGTTTAAACATAAAATGTTTTAAAATGTCACCAATTTCTAAAGTGCAGACTAAAAACAATGAGATACCATGTTTGCCCATCAAATTAACAATAATTTTATAAATTATATTATCCAGCCCTGGTGGTGGTGAGTAAAATAGAATGCTTACACACTGCTGGTAGGAGTATTAACTGAACCCTCTAGAAGGCAATTTGGCTTGAAAATAGTTTCAAGACACTGAAAATATTCATTCTTTTTGAACCATAATTATACAGCTAGAAATTTATCCTAAGGAGATACACGAACAACTGTACAACGAAATATGTGCACAGTACATGATAGCACCATTTAGAATAGCCAAACACTAGAAACACATATCCAAAAATAGGAGATGGTTAAATAAATTACGGTAACTTCGTGCAATGGACTGTAGGAAGCCTTTAAAGATAATTAATGTTTAGGAGACATGTGCAATATACTTTTAAATTTTTGAATATAATATATAAAGCCAATTTTCTTTAAAAGACTGAAAGAAAATAATATACTATAACACTTTATCTTCTGTACAGTGATTATAGTGACTTATTTTCTTCTTTATAATTTGGTATTTTAAATTTTTCTACAATTAGCATGAAAATGTGTGTTTTTTAATATTATATATACATATGATTCTATTGCACCTGTTTCAAAGCTTTGGCTTTATTAAGTTCTTTCTCTGATCTGTCATTGAAGAGGTTTAGTTCATTTATTTTGGTCATGAGGGACTGTTTTTCATCACGATTTTTACTATTTGACTTCTTGATAAAGTAAAGATCATTCTGTAAAGAGGAAAAAACGGTACATAAATACATATTTTAAATAACAATATTAAATACATACTACTAAACATGACTTACATTAAACCATATGCTCCATTAAATATTTATAATATAATATTATAAATCTCACCCTTCATGCTCTTATGTCTCTAATAGAATATACATGGATGTTCACATAGAAGCATTTTCATTTTTATTATCTATTGATGTTTGGGTTCAGTTTGAGTTCAATAATTCTAGGAAATATTATGTATGATTACAGTTCAAACTGAACTATTACGTCCTTGCCATTTACGGGGAGAAATGGGAGGGTGGAGTTCAAGCTTTGGTTAAATACATGGTTCACCTTCTGGAGTTCATTATTTGATTCAACCCAAGTCTCAGAAGGTGAAAACATTAACAGTCTGAGAAAGCATAGGGTCTTGGTTAACTACAAGCTCTGGAATCAGACAGCCTTAATTATATATTAGCCATCCAACCCCAGTGGACAACATACTCTTCCTCAGTTTCCTCAGTTTCCTCATTTCCAAAATGGAGATGATAACTATACCTACCTACCTGGGTTGCTGTGAGGGTTAAAGAATTTACTGTCAAAGAGTATGTGCAACAATGTTTGACACATGGAAGTGTCTATTATTAGTATTATTATTACATATATAATCACATACTGCTGGAGAGAAAAATGCTAGATAAGATCTAATTCCACTGAATGAATAAATGGGTCATACATACTCAGATATTAGTTTTCTAGCTTTATACCAGTTTGTATCCTCCCTCCCACTCAGAACCAGAACAAGGTTTGTTCCCTTTGTCCCCCTTAGCCCCTCTTAGGGGACATAAAGCAAAACGTTTCTATTGCCAAGATCTGTCTCCCTTCTCTCTCTCTCTTTCTCTCTCTCTCTTCCTCTGTCCCTTCCTTCTTCCCTCCCCTGCCCTTCTCACTGCCTGTATTCCTCTGAACTATCAGGACTTAAGATTGAAGCAAGACATTAAGAATTTTTTTTCACATAAAGATGTGATTTCATAAAATTAACTTTTAGAATGAAATTTTTAATTCAAGGTAATTTTCAACCAGAAGAAATTTGTCTCTACTATTCAAAATAATAGATGGAGTGGCATGGGAAAGAGAATGCAGAATGACTTTACAATCTAATGCTACTATTGAGAAGAGAAAACCTTCATTAGAAGCTTAACTAGCTTTAATATCTTTCAAAATTCACTTGCATTTCTATTAATTTATTTACCTCTCTGTCAAAACCAGCTGGGATAGGCATAAGTACTAGCCAACTGCATAATGGACAGAGCCCCAGGGTAGCTAAAAGGAGGAACACTAGAACCATCCTCACACAGGAAAACAGACACAGTTCAGGCTAGGGTCAAAAAACATGTCCAGATACAAATGTCACCCTCCTATTATTCTGTAGCACTAATATTCTCATATTCTATGTAATTAAAAAAATACCATTTATTGAGTACCTACTAAAAGCACTGTGTTAAGACATACATTGCTTCTAATTCTCCCAAATGCCCTAAAATAATATTAAATATTGTTTTCCATTTTAAAATGAGTAAACTAGGACTCAGAAAAGTTAAAATATCAGTTAGTGGTGTAACCCTGACATTCAAAACCGGTTCTGCTCTTTTCCACTAAACCAAGGAAACAGTCTTCTAAAAATTTAATCAGGCTACAAACCACTCCAAACCAATATTTTGTCATGTTAATTTTTTTTTCCCCTAATTTAAAAAAGTAGCAGCTCCCTTTCACCTTTGTAGCCCTGAAGGAATTCAGGGCAATTCTTCTTAGAACCACTAGAGGACACTCATCACTAGCCTTTCCAGCTGTTTAACTTTTAAACCTCTGGAGTTCTCCCCCTATTCAGGTCCATGTTTTCACTCCTTCACTCTTCCCACTGTAAACTTCCCAGTTACACTTTAACATAGGTTTTATATTACACAGATTCCCCTAACACAGGTTTTATATTGCCATAAACATTAAAGTACCTAAAGATGAAGAACATTTTTACCGTATTAACAAAACTGAGTCATCTGAAATATGTAACTAAGTAAATATTTGAATAAAAATAGATGACCCATAAAAGAGCAGCTTCTTTTAGATGCCACTTCAGACATAAAAAGCAATCAAGTTATTATGGCAGATACATAATAGAAAACTGGAATTTATCAATTTTTTAAATCATGTACTATTTAAGACTATTTTTAAGTCACATGGACCACGGATCAAATCCTAGCTGTAATCATGGACAAGTTACTTAATCTGTAAAACAAGTATTATCTTCATCACAAGACATTTATAAGGATTAAATGAAATAAGATACTAAAGGCATATACTTAGCATACAGTAAATGCATAATCAATAGTAATATTACATTCTCATAGTCAGTATAGAAATATAAGCATTAGCTCATACACTTGTTATACATATGGGTAGCTTGGCAATTATCCTATCCAAAGTCAAGTCTTAGGAACACGTTGACTTGAAACAAAATGATGACTAGGATATTTGAAGCATAAAAAGTATTTTAACTAAGTTACATGAAGCTTCTTGATCTGTGTTTCCAAAAGGTTAAATGTAGATTTTTTCTCTTCCAATGTCTTTTGAAGTTCAACAGTTTTTGCTTCAAGGGCTTGTTTTTCTTCTGAGTTAATTTCTCCCTTTAACCGTGACATTCGGCGTTCCACTTGTTGAATGTAAAAATCCTGTTACAGGTTTTAAAGATAAGTTAGTAAGAAGAAACGGTTAAAACCATTTCTATAAATGCAAAAACACTGTAAATACTTTCTTATGAATTTGGCCTGATGTCACCATTTACTAAAGTCACTTTCACCCTTCAGTGATTTATAGGATGAAATCCTTCTTACTGTAAGGGAAGAAAGAGCAAACTATTCTTCAACAACCAGAGTACGTGATAGTAACACAGAACTAATCTGAAAATATAATAAAGCAGCTAGGTGGTCATTTATCATACTCCCATGATGGAACATCAGTAAATCCACTGGATTTACATGGATATGGACTTTTTGAGGGTACATTTTCTAAGGAGTACAAAACAAGAATCACAAATTGTTAGCCATGAAAGTCTCAAATATGATGAACTTCTAAAGAATTATTCTGAAAATTATACTTTAGAGTCTAATTTTGAGAAACTAAGAACACATTAGATGGGGAAATTAAGACATAGAGAGGGAGGACATTAAGAAATTAACATGAGACAGAATATATAAATAGAACAAAAAAGGAAAAAAATTTAAAACATTTTTTGGTCTAGGGTTGGGGGTGGGGATGCCGATGTTTGCACAACATACAGTCATAGGGGTTTGGGGTTTTGTTTATTTGTTTGTTTGGTCACGCTGTGTGGCATGTGGGATCTTAGTGCCCTGACCAGGGATTGAACCCGCACCCCCTGCAGTGGAAGCGTGGAGTCTTAACCACTGGACTGACAAGGAATTCCCAACATACAGTTTTTTCTAGGTTTCAGACATCCCATTCCTTGTTTTGTTTTACTCCAGGTCCAGTTGCTCCAGGTTCCTTTAAAGCATGGTCTCCCTCACTAGAGCTGTCGATCCTCTTCTCTATTTATTTCAGATCAAGAAAAAAAAATAGCTTTTAAGGCCCCCTCACCCTTCGCTGACCTAACATGATATCCCATCTTCAGCATCTGTCTATCCCCCCACCCCAAGAGTTCTTAGAAATCTTTGTTTTCTTAGGACACTGCAGTATCTTGACCATCACAATTATAACAAATCAATATGAAGACATTCATAAGAGTAACATCTACCTGATTGTACATAATTTCTTGCTGCTGTAAGGTTTCAAAGTCCAGTTTATGTAACTGATGGTTGAGGTGCTTTAGAGAAGAACGTGTTCCTTCAATTTCAGATACAACAGCTTTTTCTTTCATTGTCTCAGTCTGTAATTCCTGAACTTTCTTAAATAGCACATCCTTCACTATGTTCAACTGAACTTCTACTTCCTGATAATAAGAATAACAATGATTAATGAAATATAATACCTTGTAATGTTTTATTGCATGAATATTATAATTTGGGGGTCATAAATGAACCCTCATTTTAGCCCTTAAGAATATAAAGCCCTTCCCACAGTTTCAACAAATCCCCAACATTGCTTGTAGTCTACTCTAGTCTAGTAGACTAGAATAGTAGTTTTCTATTCCTGTGTCATGCACCTTGATCTGTCATCTTAATTCTATCCTATGTCACCTTAGCCTTAGAATTTGACCATTCCACTGGTCTCCTTAGAACATAAAATATACTGAAGACACACAGCTTCTAAGCTCACAAAGTTTACTAAAGTATTGAGAGTGTTAAGGGAAGAAATCTCCCACCTTCTTTTTGGTACTATCCAGTGGTGAGCAGATAAATTTTAACCATCAGCTTTCTAGTAGATGGGAGGTTACAGGGAAGAGGCTGATTTCTATGATTATTTTATTCCCACTATGGCCAGTTTCAAGCTACTAACATGATTCCTCTAAATACAGAGCTAGGAAGAGATATGCCATAGCAGACCATTATGTAGTATATCTACTAGACAGATATAACAGATGTTAATAGTCTTAAGTAACCTTAAAAGCATAGATAACAGTAAAATGCAGTAAAATAATTTGGAAGTGATATGTGCTGAGTACATATTACTTTTATTTTTAATATAATTTATTTAATTGTAAGTCTATATAATTTGATTTTTAATAGTAGCTATGTTTAGCATTTGACTTTAAAAATTCCAGAAAATTTAACTATCAGCTCTTGTGAGCTGGTGAGAGCTGGCCCCAACACACTACTGGCACTATCACTATCCCTTACTCACACCTTGCCTGCAGCTGACTTCCCTACATGTGCAGCCCTCTAGCAAATAGAAACTGGTACCCCATTCCCACTTCTCCTTTCTCAGGAGGCAGGTCCGTCTTGATCTCACAGTGCCACATCAATATATTCTAGGTTTCAAACAGATCTCCCATGCCAAGATCTATTGAAAGCTCTCATTTTAAAATGTTGAAATAATTTCCCTCTGTGTTCTTATACCCAGATAAGCATATTTCCCTTTGGCATCCAATGAACCTCAATATGAAACAAAAGAAGTCTGTGACTGGCACATTTAAATTTTCACAAATCAAGAAATATCTGATATAACCTTATAAAATGCATTCTTTTTCATATAATAGACAATTTTCACTGGGTTTAAGACCTTCTGAGACTGCTTGGCAGAGTTTTAAAGTCAGTGCTTGGTGGTGAATAACAGCAAAATATATAGAGTTGAGATTTTTTTCAAACAAACAAAAACCCCCAATAACCACAAAAAACAAGATTATGAACCCAGCCCTGCTACAGCACAATCAGTACACATGCTGCCAATCTTATTGTTTTCTAATTCAGCTAATTTCTTTAAAAATATCACTAGTTTTTAATTATGTCTTCAGAAGGTGTATTTCATACAAACTTCAGTCTTTACAGACTTCAAATAAGTTCTAATACTATCCCGTTCCATGTACTACAGAAAATCATGCTCTTAGGGGAAAAAAATCCACAACTTTTTTTTTTTTAATAATGTTGTATGATTTGGACTCAAATACCACTCAGGTCAAGACTGTTGCATGACTTCGCTACTCAGGAATTTTAAACATACAACAGCACACTGAGGAAGCTAGATTCTATCCAAATACAAATGAAACCATACTTCATATAGGCCTCAGCAAATGGGGGATTTTACCACCACCTTCAGCTACCCCTCCTCTTCCCCCATCAAAAAAAAGAGTAAGGGCTTCCCTGATGGCGCAGTGGTTGAGAGTCCGCCTGCCGATGCAGGGGACACGTATTCGTGCCCCGGTCTGGGAAGATCCCACATGCCGCTGAGCGGCTGGGCCTGTGAGCCATGGCCGCTGAGCCTGCGCGTCCAGAGCCTGTGCTCCGCAACGGGAGAGGCCACAACAGTGAGAGGCCCGCGTACCGCAAAAAAAAAAAAAAAAAAAAAAAAAAAAAAAAAAACAAAAAAGGCAGAAAGTAGTGCCTACAGTGATAGGTCACACAAATAATTTTGAAGTTTTCAAAGAGGGAACGGTGAACCAGCCTTTTCCAGTTCCTTAAAAATCGGCTTTAATTCTACCAGAATGCCAAAGAGCTTAAGGTAGAAGGGGTATGCCAGTGAAGTTAGTAAAAGTGTTAGCATTTAAAAGTCTGTTTACCAATAAATGGTGCCAGACTGCAAGAGGTTAAAGAGATAGCAGATGATGAAGAAATACATGCAACGAATGTAGACCACTGGGGGAAACTTGATCACAAACAAAAAAGATGATAATCTGGTGGAAATAAGTTGTAAAACACGGGCATTTTTCAAGATGCATTTGCAATGTGAGAACATATATACAAGGACTTCCCTGGTGGCACAGTGGTTAAGAATCCACCTGCCAGTTCAGGGACACATGGGTTTGATCCCTGGTCTGGGAAGATCCCACATGCTGCGGAGCAACTAAGCCTGTGTGCCACAACTACTGAGCCTGTGCTCTAGAGCCCGTGAGCCACAACTACTGAAGCCCGTGTGCCTAGAGCCCGTGCTCCGCAGCAAGAGAAGCCACTGCAATGAGAAACCCGAGCACCGCAACGAAGAGTAGCCCCTGCTTGCAGCAACTAGAGAAAGCCTGCACGCAGCAACAAAGACCCAATGCAGCCAAAAAAAAAGTATAGGAATGGCAAACAGGGACAGAGACACAGTAGGCATTGAAAAGACATGGAATTTAAGATAGAAGGGCTATACCTCTAAAAGAAGACAAAGTTAAATGCTGAAAGTGAAACAAATGGAGAATTAGGAGCTGAAGATAAAAAGAGGTACAACAACTCAACAATCTAATTACAAATGCAATCACCCCAGAAATCAGAGCCTCGTAAAAGACCTCCTCTGATCTCAAGAGTCTAATTTATTCACTATTGCTAAATTTGCTGTGATTTTTTTCTTTAATTTATTTATTTTTGGCTGCATTGGGTCTTTGTTGCAGTGTGCAGGCTTCTCATTGCGGTGGCTTCTCTTGCTGCGGAGCACCAGCTCTAGGCACGCAGGCTTCAGTAGTTGTGGCACACGGGCTTAGCTGCCCCACGGCACGTGGGATCTTCCCGGACCAGGGCTCGAACCCGTGTCCCCTGAATTGGTAGGCGGATTCTTAACCGCTATGCCACCAGGGAAACCCTACTGTGATTTTTTTTAAAAAAACGAAACTAAACTTACTTTCACACCTCTTTCTTCCTCCTTTAGCATGTCTTCCAAGTTGGTAGCTTTCTCCTCTACAGACGTAGTTTTCTCAGTTATCTGCTTTAATTTTTTTCTTACAATCTGATTATGATTTTTAATTTTGTGTAACCTATAGAGAATTTATAAGGAAAAAATAGAGAACATGTCTAAAAGATATTTAATGCAAACAAATAAGGAATAGTTTATCCTAAGATTTCTTCATATAACTTGAAAATTTCTTTTGCCATAAATCTTTTTATTATCAATGCGTATATAATAAGCCATAAAAATATTGCTCCTAAGCCTTCGTACTGAAAAACCCAGGAAAATTTTTTTAAGTTTAATAATTTAGTAGCTATAATTTTATAGTTATTTAACCAAAAAATCAAATATTCAATATTTTTTCTAGAAATAGTCAAAAACTATAAACATATTTAAATACCTTTTTTCTTACCTTGTTGTTTCTTCATTAATGTCCTTCTTTATTTTGGAAATATTTTTCCTCAGAGCTTCTAAATCACTAGAACTTCTATTCACAGTGGCTTTTAAAGTATCCAGCTATTTATTAGTTAACAGAGAGAAATTATACATTTACTCTACATCTTATAAATTAATATCATTTCTGAGAAGTTCTATTATGAACACATTAATTTCTAACTTACATCACAACCATAAACATAATAACCATGTTGCTGTAATACATATTTAACAATTTTTCTTTTTGATCTGATATTAAATTTTAAATAACTTGTAAATCCTGGCATATTATAGAGAACTACATATATGAGTTAAAAGTGCATAGAACAAAAGCTTCACAACATTGTATGTGGCAATGATTTCTTAAATATGACACCAGAGGCACAGGCAACAAAAGAAAAAGTAGACAAATTGGACTTCGTTAAATTAAAAACTTTTGTACAACAAAAACAATAACAGAGCAAAACGGCAACCCAAAGAATGGGAGAAAATATTTGTGAATTATATATCTGGTAAGGGATTAATATCCAGAATATATAGAGAACTTCTAAAACTCAACAACAACAACAAAAACCCAGCCTGACTCAAAAATGGGCAAAGACCTTGAATAGATATTTCTCTAAAGAAGAGATGCAAAAGGCAAATAAGCACATGAAAAGACATGCAACATCATTAATCATTAGGGAAATGCAAATCAAAACTACAGTGAAACACTACCTCACACCAATTAATACAGCTACTATCAAAAAAACCCAAAATAACAAGTATGGACAAGGATGTGGAGAAATTGGAACATTTGTGCACTGTTAGTGGGAATGTAAAATGGTACAGCCACTGTGGAAAACAGTATGGCAGTTCCTCAAGAAATTAAAAATATAATTACCATATGATCAGCAATTCTGAAATAATTGTTCACCCATGTTCACAGCAGCATTATTCATAATAGCTAAAACATGGAAGCAACCCAAGGCCATTGACAGATGAATGGATAAGCAAAATGTGGTATATACACACAATAGAATAGTATTCAGCCTTAAAAAGGAACAAAATGTTGACATATACTGTAACAGGGATGACCCTTGAGGACATTATGCTGAGTAAAATAAGTGAAATAGACCAGTCACAAAAAGACAAATACTTTATGATTCCATTTATATGAGGCACTTAGAGTACTCAAAATCACAGAGACAGAATGTAGAATGGTGGTTTCCAGGGGCTGGGAGGAGGGGGAGATGGGAAATTATTGTTTAATGGGTACAGAGTTTCAGCTTTACAAGAAAAGAGTTATGAAGATGGGTGATGGTGATGGTTGTAAAACATTAGGAATGTATTTAATACCACTGTATACCTGAAAACAGTTAAGATGGTAAATGTGTGTTATATTACATGTATTTCACCACAATAAAAAAATTTTGAGGAAAAAGAAGTACTCTTATATGCTACCGCTTGTATGAACCTTGAAAGCATTGTGTAAGTAAAATAATCATGACACAAAATGCACCATATTGTATGATGTCCAAAATAGGCAAATCATAGAGACAGAAAGTAGATCAGGAGTTGCCAGGGCCTGGTAGGAGGGGAGAAAGGAAGGTGATTGCTAATGGGTATGGGATTTCTTTTTGAAAGACAAAAATATTCTAAAATTAGTTAGTGGTAATGGTTTCACAACTCTGTGAAATACTAAAAACCATTGAATTGTACACTTCAAAAGGGTGTATTTGATATGTGAATTCTATCTCAATAAGCAAATTATAAATGAATGAATACCTGGATTCTTTTCTGTAATTGGTTTAAACTTAAAAATTGTTGAGAATGAGCTATTAGCAGTGACATTTAATTTATGCAAGAAATTCATTTATTTTACTTTTTCAAGATCTCAATTATTCTCTTCAGACAGAAAAAAAAATCTTTCCTTCTTTATCAGGAATATAAAGTATAACAACTTATAGAATAAAATGCTCTGCAATATTACAATTTCCCACCCAAATAGCAGTAACTTCAGATAACATGGCCTCAAGGCACAAATTTCATAAAGATCCCTTTATTGCTAACTAAGGGGATTGCTAACTCTCCCTATGGAATAATCTAGTTGGCATGTATGCTCAAAAAAAGAAAAGAACAAAGCAGGAGAATTTTATTCTCTCTTAGTCTGTTTAAAGACATTATACCACTACATTGTCCCACTACCACATTGAAATATTTTCCCTTAACAAGGTAAGAAACTGAACTTCAGCAGGTAGTTCCACCTAGAATTTGAGAGTTAAAACCACCATACACATGTAGCACTGGAAGGACATTTCAAGTTACCACCGATGTCAATAATTCATCTTCACATTTGCTCATTTGCCGGTTATCTTATAATTATGAGTTCCAGCCTAGACCCTTCAGGAGCCTTTTGCCTTGGGTCACTTACAGAACACTATGTGTGACAGTCAAGTTAGTCACAGCACAACTCCAGGGGGAGCCCTTCACACCACCTGTGATGTGAATGACAGCCCCCTGTTGCCTTCATCCAAGCAAGGTCTCATTAGAGTATCCTAAAAGTGCCACAACATGAAGGGATGTAACAAAAAGAACTAGAAGGCAGTTTCTTAATCAAAGGAAAGGCTTTATGCTTATTTGTATAGTAATTTGTTATAAACACACAAACCAGTCTTTTTAGTTGACATACCTCTTCCTTCAGCTGAATTCTCTTAGTTTCATGACATTGATATTCCGTTCTACATTTTAAAACTTTACGATCAGCAACAGAAATTTTTTTCTCATACTCTGTGTTATTCCCAATCTCACTTTCCAAAAACTTGATCTTTTCTTTAACCAAATTTTCTTTTTCTCTCATTTCCTGTTTTATCTTTGCTAGTGCCTAGGATTTAAAATACATGTTAAATATATATTTAATATAACAAACAAAACTAAAACTAAAAGGAATTTAGTTTTTCTATAGCATTTATTTTACCAAAACTTAAGAAAATGTTTTTTAAAGACAGACTAATTTATATGAATAAAATAAAATATTAATATGCCACACACTAATATCTATAAGCTCATTTTTTAAAGATCTCTGTATTTTATTTCATCCATCTGGTACTTTGCTAAAGGGATGAGAAAAATGTCAATTTTTCTTCAACAAAAGGTGACATGTAAAAAATATAACAGTATTGAATAGTTTTCACATGGAAAGTTGGATTTCAATGAAATTTTCCAAATATTTCACAAGACCAGTTTCTTTCATTTTTTGAGAATTTTATTTTTGTTATTGGTTTCTGTAAGAATGTCTTCACGCAGGCTTTTTGCTAGTCTTGGGGATACAAAATAACTAGAATATACAACGTAGTAACTGAGGTATGGACAAAGTATTAATACTATGGGAGCAAAGAGATAATGAAATCTACCCAAGAGAAATCATTAAAAGGCTTTACCTAAGAGCCTTCATTTGAACCGGGCCTAAAAAGATAAATGGGGGGCTTCCCTGGTGGCGCAGTGGTTGAGAATCTGCCTGCCGATGCAGGGCACACAGGTTCGTGCCCCGGTCCGGGAAGATCCCACATGCCACGGAGCGGCTAGGCCCGTGAGCCATGGCCACTGAGCCCATGTGTCCGGAGCCTGTGCTCCGCAACGGGAGAGGCCACAACAGTGAGAGGCCCGCATATCGCAAAAAAAAAGATAAATGGGGATGCATAAATACTCTAACATGGTTAAGGTGCAGGGTGGGAGGACGGGTATGGAATGGGGACATAATAAGAAAGGTTGGAGACAGATGATAGGGTTTAGGCTGGAAAGGTAGAGGTTAAGGCCAAATGGTGAAGAATTCAATTTTTCAATTGCCATGTTAAAGAGGGTCAGCTTTTAAGCAACATGGAATAAAGATTTTAGAGCTGGGGAATAAAAAGATCATATGTGGTTTTCACGGGTGATTCTGATGGCAATATGTTAACTGAATTGGAGGGAGAAGGAAAATTTACCCTAAAATATATTTCTTCCAATTTTTCTGAAATAGGGTCCCATCAAACAACTAATCCCAGGAGATTGGGTCAGGGGAGAGTATGTGTTCTAAAATCAGTAAGTTTTAGAAATGCTGCATGTAATATTGTACATAGTAGCATATTAAATCAATATATATCTGAGATTTACTGCATTTTAAAAAACATTTTAAATTTGTTTAATCTAGTATTCCCATCTATATAACAATTAACATTCTATAATTGTAACATTCCATCTATCTACTATGTTCATTCAACCTTAGGAGGTCAAAACTTCCTAAGTTTATATGTGTCAAATGATTATTCTAGAATTTCTTGCTTTATATTAATTTTTCTACCACTTAATCAGATGTTTTAATTCCTACTTCAGCGTTCACATTTTTTAACAGGGCAATCTATTCACAGTTAAGTTTTCATACAGGTGATGCCACAGAAATCAGAAATACCACAAATTGAGAGCCAGCTGTTAAACACTTAGAAGCATCCCACTACCTATGGAACAATTTCTTGTTTCCCTTCCTAGTCTTTTTCAATACATACAGCCAGGAAATGTCACCCCATAAATAAGGAACCACTGAGGATATGACCAGAGAGCTACAAGCTGTGGATTCCGCCAAATCAGCAGGCTGAGTCAATTTAACTGCAGGGTTGTATGAGAATTTGATTATGGATCTGCAGTCTTAGATCTGACACATTTGATTTACACAGAGGAAGCAGTCAGGACTTGATGTTTGAAAGCAGTATGAAGCCAAGAAAGAGAAACCAACATCAGCATTAAGAAATAAGAGGAACTCATAGTTAACATTGGGTCTCCCAAGTCCCTCCTTAGGGAGGTGTAGGCCATTTTGTTGACAAAATGTTGATTACTTACAGAAGTTTAAAATAAAGAAATCACATTTTACATATAAGTTACATTTAACAAGTAAACCACATCCAGATATGGATGTGGTTCCAAACTCCCTGGGAGTTCCAAACTCCCAGCGACCTGAGCTGCTTGCCAATGCCTTTCCATGGAGTATATTCAGAATGGAAGTTCGCCCATTTTCTCATCTGCCTTCTTTCCTCCTCAATTCCTTCTCCTTCCCAGCTTTCCATCATCTTCCCATTTTCACTCACTACTATTTTACCCCTTAATGATTTCCCAAAAAAGTTCTCCTAAATTACCTCTGAAAGTAGCAAAAGATAACACTAGGTCTGTGTTTAATCAGTGTGGTGTTCCTCCCCTTCTGAGCTTTCACCCCATCATGGGTACCTCAGTTTCAAAAGGGAAAATTTATTGCAGTCCTTCTTTTTTGGCTATCCATGAGGCTCCTTTCCCTACACCTTTGATTAGCACACAAATAGCACACATATTAAATCCAATGCACCTTGGACAACCATGTATAAGTCAGGGCATTGGTTTTACTGCAATAACATTATCTGTTGATCTTCTCTTGTCCCACATTTCAGAGATGTCAGGATCCAGTCTTTGGCATTATATCCATAAGTAAATAATCTTCATAAAATCTCATTTCTAAATGGATACAGGGTCAGCTTTGAAAAACATTTACCAAAATTATTGAATCCTGCTACAAAAGTGACTTTCAAATAACAGTGTGATTTACATTTGAAATGAATGAGTTAAATACAAAAGAGATAAATACAGCTGAACGCTGCAAGGACCAAACAACTACTTTACCAAGGCACAGTTATCAATGTCTCGATCTCTCTTCTGCATCTGTTCTATTGTGTTCTCCCACTGTTGAATGAGTTCTTGCCTTTCATTATGAATCTTACGAAAATCTTGGGCTGCTTTATCCAATTCTAACTGTCAAATGAAGACCAAATAGTATTTCTGTGAATTTAAGTGCTTTTTAAACATCACTTTGACAACTAAGAAATAAAAATCTTTACTATAGGGAGGGTGGGAGGGAGGGAGACGCAAGAGGGAAGAGATATGGGAACACATGTATATGTATAACTGATTCACTTTGCTATAAAGCAGAAACTAACACACCATTGTAAAGCAATTATACCCCAATAAAGATGTTAAAAAATAAATAAATAAAAATAAATAAATAAATACATAAAAACAAAACAAAACAAAAATCTTTACTAAACCAACCTGCGCACTTAGAGTCTCTGCGAATTCATTGTCAAGTACCTTTCTTCTCTGATTACATTCCACAGTCAGTCTTTCTAATTGCAGGGTCAGTGCCTATGATGTAATTACATGCAAAAATATTCATAATTATCATTTTATTAACATAAAAGCTGTTAGCATATCTCACATTATTATATTATACATATACATATTATATTATACATATTTATTTGACATCTAAAATAACTACAAAATAATACATATATTCTTTATCTTCTAGACCCATAGTGCTGCAATGATAACACAATTCTTTCTAAAAAGACTTTTAATACTTTTTAAAGTAAATTCGAAAAAAGATTAAACAATAATTTTCCATTTAAAATTATTTTAACTAACGTATGTGGCATTAATCTATTAGAAAATAGCATGTTTCATGATACTAAAATATTACCAGATTTAATTACAAGTAGATTTTTAAGTAATGGTTATAATAATATATTAATCAATAGCACTATAGTCTCAAATCAGCAAAAACTATCTGTAACATTCAAACTATTACACAAAAGAAGTTAAAATACTTATACATAGTTCTAGTACAAAACTTTATTTTCTGAAATGCTTTTGAGAAACCTTCTCAATCAGGATTCTTAACTGGGAGTCCAGAGATCCCTAAATGGACAAAGGGCTTCAGAGGATCTGTAAAACTTGCAGCAAAATTTTGTGGATATTTGAGTATAGTCATTTATCTAGAGACAGGATAGTTGGCTTTATTAGACCCAAAATGTTTAAGAACTACTTTAAAATTATAAGTACAATTTAGATTAAATGGTTGATATATTACAGATTCAGAGAAAATCTAACACTACAATTTATAATATCTCACCCTAATTTTATTATCATCTTGTCGTGCATACTTCTGAAGAGTGAGGGCATCACTATCTTTATGAGCCGATTCTTCCAGCCATGCCTCCAGTGCTTGCTGGTCCCAGTTCATCTGACATTTCAAACTATCCAGTTTTTGAGTAGTTTTAAATATGTAATTCTAATTTCCAAAGAGATGGGGCATGGGGAAATTACAAAACATTATTTACTGTACAAATTAAAATAAAACATGTGCTTCCCTGGTGGCGCAGTGGTTGAGAGTCCGCCTGCCGATGCAGGGTAGACGGGTTTGTGCCCCGGTCCGGGAAGATCCCACATAACGCGGAGCGGCTGGGCCCGTGAGCCATGGCCGCTGAGCCTGCGCATCCGGAGCCTGTGCTCCGCAAAGGGAAAGGCCACAACAGTGAGAGGCCCGCGTACCGCAAATAAATAAATAAATAAATAAATAAGTAACACTACATATTACAGGACATATTTAAAAGGAAGAAAGACATCCTGTCTCTGTCCTTGGCCAGATGTATATAAATGCCATATTTAATTGTATAACTAATATTTTAATTATTCAGTTGTGAAATAGAGGGGAGATGATTATACAAAGTTGAGAACAGTGGTTGAGCCAAAGTTTGCTTTAAAAGGCTTCCGGGGTCTTCCCTGGTGGCGCAGTGGTTGTGGGTCCGCCTGCCGATGC
This sequence comes from Neophocaena asiaeorientalis asiaeorientalis, assembly GCF_003031525.2. NCBI lineage: Eukaryota > Metazoa > Chordata > Mammalia > Artiodactyla > Phocoenidae > Neophocaena > Neophocaena asiaeorientalis. The sequence continues at coordinate 121,676 of NW_020172364.1, forward strand.
AGGGGGCGCAGGTTCGTACCCAGCTCCAGGAGGATACCGTGGGCCATGGCCGCTGGGCCTGCGCGTCCAGAGCCTGTGCTCCGCGGCAGGAGGGGCCACAGCAGTGAGAGGCCTGCTTACCGCAAAAAAAAAAAAAAAGGCTTCAGGGTAGCTCCCCTAGAGCAATCTCATTAGTCACTCCACCAAAACTACCCCAAGCTGATACACAACCTTAATAAAAATAATGTACTTGATATGCTAACTCACGCCCAAGACAAGTCCCCTTCAGCCCCATTTCCAATCAGATTGCTGCGTCTAAAAGACCTCTTATATAGAAATTTTGAAAGCATGTCTAATTAAAATATACTAGTTAAGCAGATAAAAATATTTCTGTCAATGTATTCATTTAACAAATCTAGGTTCACAAGAAGAAAACAGATCAATATGCAAACACATACAAATTAATATGATGTGTATGCATATGTATACATATATGTATACATATAGAGATACAGATATATACATTTCCATAAGTATATGCATATGTAAAGATAAGAATTGAATTTGGAAAGAGCTCCCAGCCAGGTAACTAAAAACTAAGAAAGAAAAAAATAGGTTATAGTAGTTTAATATTAGAATCACCAGCTGATAATATGAAAAGTAAAAATTTTAACTGAAAAATGAAATTCAAAATCACAAGTGACTTTTTTAATGTAGCTTTTAAAAATGTAGCACTTATAAATTATGCCTAGTGTGGTATATAACAGGCAGCCGGCATGGTACTTTGCACATAGTTAGGCTCAATGACTATTTTGGTAAATGAATATTGAGAAAATAAATGTAACATTCTATCACTGTTGATTCAAATTACAGCTCCACGTCAGTTTCATTGTCCAAAAAAACAACTTAAGTGAATGTCAGGAAACTAAAGAATGCCTTTGCCATAGGGAAAAAAAAGAAAGTTTATTTGGTGAGGGAAGAAGGAACAATAGCACACAATTTTAAGTAACATTTCAACACATACTTCCTTATCACTTTTCTTTTCCCGTATTGAAGTTATCTCATTTTCCAGTCGTTGCATTTCATCCTTCACTCGTCCCAGTTCTCTTTCAGCAATCATCTTAAAATGTTCTTCACTTTCAATCTCATGCTCCCTGGCTTTGCAAAGAGACTACAGAATAATATACAAGACAGAAAGACTTTTCAAATTTTAATATTATAAACTATTCATAATAATCCACTAGACAGAAAATAACAAAGTTCCCACAAAATGCTTAGATCAAGTACTATTAATTCCACTTCTCAGAAACCTACACCACATTAGACTTTGTGATTCAGTGTAGTCGGTGTTGCTTACTAGTTGTAAGAAGTCAGTTCATGGAATGTGCTAGGAAAAAATGTTGTCAGCAGTTTTCAGTTTTTATGTTGGTCTAAGGAAACTGCTGAAAACCAAAATTTATATACTGAGACTTTTAAAAGATATAATTCATTTATTTAAAAATAAAAAATGAAACTAATTAAAAATACTTAGGAAATGGTATGTTTATAAGAATTGATCACATATTCTAATTAACAGAGATAATTTTAAAGTAATTATGTAAACAGTGATCGTTATAAATATGTCCTAGAGTATATTAATATACAATGATGACTTTGTGTTAAGTTTTACTTAATAAAATCGTATTTGTTGACTACTGATCTTGTAGGGCTTCAAAGTTATCACCATTTGTATTATTTTTACATTATTAAGGCTGTTAGTGTTGAAGGAAGTTTACTGTCTTTTGTCTCTATTGTCCTACTTAATTGAGGTTTGGCTATAATGAAATACACCTACAGAAAATCTCTGTTTCTCAATTCCCCAACTCAGTGGTTTAACAACTTGAAAAAAAGATGTTGTTCCAAACTGCTTATTAGTTACTAAATCACATCAGGATACAAAAATCTTGAGATTGTTTTTAAAAGTTCATTAAATTTATAACTTTCTAATAAAACTTGTAAAAACCCATAAAACAGTTACTTACCTATATTAAGTATAAATTGGTATTAAAAACATGACTTTTTTCATTTTTAAGAATTACACACTTCTTCAAAGGAAAGTTGATGCATTTTTTGAAAAATAGTTTCAGATGGAAGTTAGTAAACTCTCCAATGCTGATTTACAGAGCTTTCTGATTTCCTGGGCATCATCAGGGAAAGAGATTCTACACATGAATAGATTGTCCATAAAACAGATGTTTACTTAATTAATCACTCTAAGTTTTAATTTTTATTATTTGTGTTAATATTTCTAAAATGCATTGTACTGTTCCCAGTTACCTTAGTTTCCTGAATATAATTTAACTTTTCTATTACCTCAGAATCGCCATTATAAAATTCAATTCTTAAACTATGCTAAAATACCGTCGTGTCCTAAGGGCTACTGAAGTGTGTGGACTATTTACCTCCACTCAAAATGGCTCCAGGTGGTTGTGCTGAAAAATTTAAAAGTAGACAGAAACTCTATTGTGTGTTTTATTAGGTCTGCTTCCACTTAACGCCATAGTTTCTCACTGCCATCGCTGTATCCTTCTCATATAATCAGCTGACTTATATCAGACTGTTTGAATGAGGATTTCTCTTTTCAAATGAACTAATTATTCCTTGAATTTTGTGGCAGTAGAGTTCCTAAAAGTCTTTTTCCTACCTACTTTCAGGTTCAAGGTTATGTTCATAATTATTGAGTTATACGAAAGTTTCCTATAATATCTCTGAAATCAAATCATAGATGTAAATGCAATGTGAAATGTTCCATGACTACACATGATATAATCAATGTGAATTTCAACATTATTGTACCTGGGTAAATAAGAACTCTTGCTTAACATTTTTGAAGTGAGAAGTCATAGCATTAATTCGATCTTCATAGTCACGTAGCTGATCTTGAAAGCTTGACCTTTCATCCCGCAGCTTTGACAACTGTAAATAATAAACTCTATGATTAACCAAAGTCCTACTAAGTTTTTACCATATTAAAAGGATCTAAAATCAAAAGAAAATTAAATCCTCATTTACTTCACTTCTTGCAATATCCATTTAAACTTCTAAAATCTACTAATCTTTTAAATATTATAAAATAGCTCTGTGGGAAAATTAGCACCATATTAAAAGAGAATAGAAATCTCTCTCAGATTTACAGCGTTAGCAGGTCCACTGCTAAAATGCACTTTAATAAGATTCTATTCTGTAATTAAACCACAAGATAGCTAAAGTAGACAGAGCATAGCAACAAGATGTAACAAAAACCCACAGCATGAAACATAAATTTGAAAAGTAGCTGTACATGCAGCGTAATAGCTCCTCCCTGAACTCCTATTCAAAACCAACAGACTTAGGCTAAGCTTAACAGAACAGAACAGCTAACTCTCACATGCTTAAAACCTGTTTCTTAATAAATTTTGTGTGTCTTTTGAATAAGAACCCTGAGTAGAAACAAAACATTGTAAATGCAAGCAAACAAACAAACCTTTAGGAAATTATAACACACATTCTCAGGACCACTAGAGTATGTCACCCCTCGAAGCAGTATAAAAGCTCAACAACAAAAAATATGCTTCCTTAGTGTTTGGAGCTGTGGTTCCCCATGTTGGGGCTACAACCCAGGAGGTACACAACACCATCCACTAAAATGCAGAAGAAATATTTGAATTTTTAACGAAGGAAGAAAGAAAATAAATACTAATTTACTCATTTGTTATGTCCTATATTTTATTAAACTTACTAAGTACAGTTGACCCTTGAACAACCTGGGTTTGAACTGTGGTTTCACTTATATGGGGATTTTTTTTCAATAAATATAGTACCTATATTTTCATTTTACAGATCTTTAACTAAGTGTGGGGAAAAGTTTGTGTTTGCTTAGAGATCACACACAATATGGGGAATCAAAAGAACTAAGGTTTGATTCCTGATTCTATCCAAACTGTTTCAGCTTCCTGCCCTTGGGTGAATCATTTATCAATTCCCTGTTTTTGAGACAGAGATAGCAGTACTCAAATTTTCCACTGCTGGGGGTGGGGGGGCAGGTAGCACCCCCTAACCCTCACACTGTTCAAGGTCAACTGTAATAATAAATATGTATTTTTTGCTGTTTATTTCATTAATTTCAGTTTTTATTTTAATTCCCTTTTTTTTACTTTATTGCTCTTTTTTTTGGTTTGTTTTGTTTTTGCGGTATGCGGGCCTCTCACTGCCATGGCCTCTCCCGTTGTGGAGCACAGGCTCTGGACGCGCAGGCTCAGCGGCCATGGCTCTCGGGCCCAGCTGCTCCGTGGCATGTGGGATCCTCCCGGACCGGGGCACGAACCTGTGCCCCCCGCATCGGCAGGTGGACTCTCAACCACTGCGCCACCAGGGAAGCCCTATTGTTCTTTTTTAAAACTTATAAGAGGAGTTCTTAGTTTCTTTACTTTTTGTCTTACTGATTTTTATGACCTAAATATTTGTCACCCCCAAATTCATATATTGAAACCCTAATCCCCAATGTGATATTATCTGGAGGTGGAGCCCTTGGGAGGTAAGTAGGTTTAAACTATGACATGAGGGTAGGACCCTCATGATGGGATTAGTGTCCTTATAAGAAGAGGAAGAGAGACCAGAGCTCACTCTCTCTCTCTTAGCCATGTGAGAACATAGCCAGAAGGCAGCCATCTACAAGCCAGAAAGAGGGCTCTCATAGGTACTCAGCTATGATAGCACCCTGATCCTGACTTCTAGCCTTCATAATTGTGAGAAATAAATGTCTGTTTTTTAAGTCACTCAGTCTATGTTACTCTGGTGTAGTAACCCAGGCTAAGACACTGATCTAAAATAAAGGCAGTTAAGGCTATAAGTTTTCTCTAAGATTTTTGCCGTTTCCCGTGGGTGTGGGTATGACGCAGTCCCCTTTTACTGTTTTCTAAAAGGTGATTTTTTTTCCTTTCAATTTCTCTTTGATATAAAGTTACCCAGAAATATATTTCTGAGAAACTCACTTAAGTATCAATATTTAAGATGGGTCTCTTAGTCAGCTCAGGCTGCCATAAAAAAATATCATAGACTGGGTGGCTAAAACATGGAAATTTATTTCTCACAGTTCTGGAGGCTAGGAGGTCCAAAATCAAGGTACCAGACAATTCCGTTCCAGTGAAATTTCTCTTCCTGACTTGCAGATGGCTGCCTTCTCAGAGTCCTCATATGACAGAAAGAACCCTGGTCTCTCTTCCTCTTCTCATAAGGACAGTAATCCCATGCTCTCCCTTCCCTGCCATCATGACCTCATGTAAACCTAATTACCTCCCAAAGGCCCCACCTCTAAATACCATCACACGGGGGGTTGAGGGGGGTGAGTAGGGCTTCCACATATGAATGGGGCAGGGGTGGGG
>NW_020172364.1:127135-139324 GCF_003031525.2 Neophocaena asiaeorientalis asiaeorientalis
AAAATGTGTCCTATATATTTTCCATCACTCATTTTTAAATTGTTATAAAATATATATAACATAAAATTAACCATTTTAACCGTTTCTCAGTGTCCGTTAAGTACAGTGGCATTATGTACATCCACGTGTTGTGCAACCATCACCACCATCCATTTCCAGAAATCTTTTATCTTCCCAAACTGAAACTCTGTACCCATTAAATACCAACTCCCCATTCCCCTTACCCCCAGCCCCTGGAAATCACCATTCTACTTTGTGTCTCTACAAATTTGACTACTCTAGGTTATCTCATATAAGCGGAACCATACAGTATGTCCTTTTGTGTCCAGCTTATTTCACTTAGCCTACTGTATTTAAGGTTGATCACTCATTTTCAGGTTTTTGTTCTGGTCTAGTACATAATCTACCTTTGTAAATGTTTTATGAACATATTCTACTTAAGGGATATATGTTCTCTATGTTCTTATTTTTGTTGTATTCGTCATATCTTTTATATCTTTATTTTTGTCTATTAGAGTTGTCTAATTCTGAGGAAGTAAATATTGAAGTATCTCACTACATATTTTTGTCAAGGCCTACTTGCATTTATAAAAGCTTTTACTTTTACATATTTAGCTGTTGTGTTGTTTGGTGCTTTATCACTTTTATTTTCTTCATCAATTATGATTTTTATCATTGCATAATGAACCCAGAGCAAAAGCATCTGCTTTTTAAATGAAAGCATGATGATTAACTCAGCACAACTTGATAATTCCTTCCCCATAGACTTCCCAAACAACATTTTATTGCCTCTTTCTTCTATATAAAAGGACATGCAAGGACCACCAGATATATATTGAAAACTTACATAATGTGAGGGACATCAAGATAAACAAACAAAAAGATCCCAAAGAAAACAGATAATTCAGGACACAAAAGACAAGAACTAAACACACACACACAGACACATACACACTCAGAGAGATTGTAAATGATAATGTACTCCTAAAACACGACCATGTGATACAAAAAAGCAAGAAGCAAATAACCTGAAAATTAAAAATATGATTGATACAGTTGCCAAAATTAAAATTTCTATGTAAAGATGAAATAAAACCCTAAAAGCTTCCAGAGATTAAAAAAGTAAGCTACAAAGAAATGAAAATCATTTTAATATCAGATTACTCACCAACAACACTGCTGGCAGATAATAGGGCAATACTTTCCAGATTCTGTGGAAAAATTATTTTTATTCTAGGATCTTCTACCCAGCCAAATGACCATCATATGTGAAGATAATCACAGTGTTTACCTCCCATAGACTCTTCTTAGGGAGACACAAGAAAGTATTTCATTAAAATAAAAGAATAATAATCTGAGAAAAAAGAAGCTATGTGATGTAGGAAATAGAGCATCAACCCAGTAAAGGAAAGGGAATTCTCAAGTTAACAGCTGGGAAATAAGTCTGTGGGAAAATAGTCCATACTGGGAAACACAGGACTCCAGGAGGAAGGAGTAGGGGGAGAGAGAAAGTATCTTGAAGATCTGATACTACAATTTAAGGACTATAAATGTAAAGCTGGCAATGCAAGGAACCAGACTGGCAGCCAGGGATGTGAGGAATTGAAAGCACAGTACTGTGGGTCCTTCTTGAAACCCACACATGGATAGTACCCAACCAGTCAAAAGATGAATCAAAGTGAAAAATTCAAAAAAAGGTAAACTTAGTAAAAGTGGCTGTATGAACAACCATTAAATCATTTTAAATATAAAACTAAGACTAAACACTTGCAGTAAATTAAGGGCACTGAATAGAATGAAAATAAAATAAACCTTGATATTATAAAAATAATAAAACCACTATTTTTAATGGGGAAAAGAAGGTGGCAGGAAGGGTAAAAGAGCTAATTTCTTCATTTCAAAGATGAGAAATGAAAGAGCAGGGAGTCAACCCATACTGTCTACAAATGAAGCAAAGAAGTTTTTTAAAAACAATTAATTTAACCATTTAGTTTTTCTTAATGTTAAAGAAATCTTTCAGCAACCATTATCTCTTATAACCAAGTAATACTCACTGAAATTCAACAATTCCGTTCATTTTCTCCTTTAAACACAAGTAAAACTAAATTTAAATTTCTATGTTAAAAGCAGCACATGTAATAGGATCCCAGTTTTATAATACTCCTGTCTTTTCTATCTGTATACCTGTAGACCATGATGTCTGGGATATTTGTTTAAAGCCATGATAGCCACTTCTACGGTCAACAGTGAGTACTTTGGGGAGGGAATATCTTGAATTTTTTATTTTATACCCTTCTCTTCTGTTTGAATATCTTAAACTTTCAAGAGTTGCTTTTTTTTTTTTTTTTTTTAACTGTATGCGGGCCTCTCACTGTTGTGGCCTCTCCCATTGCGGAGCACAGGCTCCGGTCGCGCAGGCTTAGCGGCCATGGCTCATGGGCCCAGCCGCTCCGCGGCATGTGGGATCTTCCCGGACCGGGGCACGAACCCATGTCCCCTGCATCGGCAGGCGGACTCTCAACCACTGCGCCACCAGGGAAGCCCAAGAGTTGCTTTTTTAATATTGGAGTTTATTCAGATGAAGTGATTATGGCCCTCAATATTCTTTTTATTGCTCTTTAATATTTTTTTAAATAGCTAATACAAGTAATATGTATATAAAGTCCTGTGAAACAAATATTATGGCAATAATACCAAAAACTAACGTTTGAATAGAACTTAACCTATATTAAAGTCCTTAGAGCTGTGTAACAACCCTGTGAGATAATTATTTTACTTATCTCCAGTTTACAGAAGAAGAAATGGACTCAGTGCTCGTAAGCAGGATCAGAACCCAAGACTGGATACTTATTATTAGTCCTCAGTACTCAGTGCTAGATCTCTTATATTTCCTAATGCTGTCCTTCACTTAAAACAAAAAACAAAATCTGAAGCCATCTACATTAGATATAAGTCAGAAGAGTTTGAAAAACATATTTTCAAAAAACAAAGTGGAGGATTTTCATTTCTCAGAGGAACCTTCTCTTCCATTCTCTAAAGTAGTGTAAACATCATCGGTCTTCTTGGACCCTCTTCCACACAACACATTGCCATGTGATGGAACTTTAGACTGACTGCTAACTGGTTTTCAAAGTTTCCTGAGCTGGTTGCAATTTTATTTTTAACAACTACCATGCATTGGTTGCAAGCTGGTGTAAAATACTCCTTACAAAAATATTTTATATATTTCTGTGACAACCTAATCCTCACTTTGAAAAGCTGTAAATTGCACATTATACATACTTACTAGAACATCCCTCTTAAAAACATTTCTTCGAGTCACTTTAAACATCATAGGCAGTAACTCAAAAAGAAATGTCAACCATAACATGTTTTGTTTACAAACATCCGCAAATAACTGTTGCTACGCAAACCTCAGAAGTCCCTTTGCAAACTGAGCTTAATTCTGAGGAAGGAAAAAGCGGGCGCGAGAACCAGCCTTTCCTCTACTGCTCAGGAGGCTAGAAGTGAGTGCAAGGGGTGGAAGAGGAGGAGGGAGTAAAGTTTCAAGCTTTATAGTTGTGAATGTCTATTATAGTTTCAGTTTGATTGATTGATTGATTGATTTTAATGCTTTAGCAAGTACCGAAAAGGGCTAGCAGGTGAGGGAAGAAGGAGATGCTGCCGGAGAGAGGTAGACCGAGAAGAGATGGGATTAGGGAAAGAACGGAGAGAAATAAAAGGGTTGGGGTATTTCTGCCAACTAGGAAACGTCCCCCAACAGATCCCTTCTTTCCCCGCCTTCTTCACCTGATCCTTACCAGATCTTCCAGCATCTTGTTCTCCTCGTTCGCCACCGGGATGGCGAACCCTTCCTCCCAATTCAGCTCCGCCAGGAATTCACTACTCATGATGACAAACAGATAGGGGACCTCAGAAAAGGTGCAGAGGTAAGATCCACATTCTCGTATCGCCCGTGAGCGGCACCTGAGGCAACCCAAGGAACTCGCAAAGCTCGGGGGTAGTTGCTACTGGAGCTCTAGCAACCGTTTCGCGCCCTTAGTTACCAAACAGGAAGCGCCCAGGCAAATCTTCCGGTTGAGAACTCCTTCCCAGGATCCAGTGCAACTTTTTCTTCTTGGGCACCCAGGGAAGCGAATCAACTTACTCCTCCAGAGGTTCCTTGGGATGCCAGGTACCGGCATAACAGTCCTTCAGTGTGCGGCTCCGGTTAGCCCCTTCGGCGCTCCCGGGAGGTATAGAATCGGTGGCGCCTGCAGTCTCCCGGGGACCACAGGGCACCGGACCTGCGTTGCGCTACGCAGCTGCGATCGCGGGCGGAAGATGAGCGCTAACGAAAAGAATAAACCTAGCTTTCCTTTCAAGTGGCGTTTGTTGAGTTTCATTAGTAGATGAAATCTTGTAGGCTGAAGTAGACAGGTATTTTGAAGCATAATTCACTCCCTAGAATCATTGCTGGATGTTTTGATCTTCGTCTGTTTTAACTTCTGGTCTCCCACCCAATGGTCTTCTGCCCGGTTGCAGAGTCCTAGTTGACCGCAGTCGTGAACTGCCCCGAGATGGCAAACCTGCAGCGCAGAGTTCCCACACCTTTATTTCCTTTTTTTTTTTTGGCCAGGCATTATGTGGGATCTTAGTTCCCCCACCAGGGATCAAACCCGTGCCCCCTGCAATGGAAGCGCAGTGTCTTAACCACTGGACCGCCAGGGAAGTCCCTATTTTCTTTACATTTTCATTTGTTAGCATTTACACATCTTTAATTCCACACAAAAACCTATATTTCTTCCTAAACTCGAAAAAGTCTAACCGCTTTAGACTGGCAAGCACTTTACCAATTCACTCATTTGAATTAACTGTTTGGCACCGGTAGGAGTTTGAGTTTATGACCCGTGTTTTATGTACCCGCTTCTCAGAACTGGGAAGCACAAAACAGTGAACTAACCTAATCCTTTCATTTCCTAGATAAATGAAGTGAAGATCCCTGAGGTGAAGCGGGTAAAGTAAGCAGGACCTAAACTAGGAAACAGGTCTCAAACTATGCACTCTGCAATGAGGGGTGTTGTTGGCTGGAATACTCTACCACTTCATTGTGAGGACCAATTAATTTTGCTTATCCAATAGTCAAATATATGTAGCTTTTTTTGCCCTTTTGAATTTTATTTTACCTGTTCATTGTTAACCTTTTTTATTATAAAAAGTTTAAATATATGTAAGAATAGAGAGCAGGGTATAATGAATCCCTATATACTCATCACCTTGACTTAACATTCTTTCTTTTTTTTTTTTTTGCCATATTAGTTTCATCTGGATCTTTTGCTGAAGGATTTTAAAGTAAATCACAAACATAACATGTCACCCATAACTACTGGAGCATGCATCACTAATGTTTTACGTTTAATGTTTTATAACATAAACACAATATCATTATCACATCTGACAAAATTAACAGTATCAAAATAACTCTTCATGATCAGTATCTTTTCATATTCATATTTCCTCAAATGTCTTGAAAATGTCTTTTTGTACCCTTGGTTTGTTGCTATACTTTTGAAATCTTTTGTAGCTTCGTCTCTTTGTGCTTACATGATTTTCCATATATTTAGCATTATGGACTTAGAAATAGTGTCTTCAAAGTCTAGAGTTAGCAAGGCATTTTACTCTCCAGTTCTACAATGCCTAAATTTCCAAGGTGGTTAAGAGAAAGAGAGCTTGTAGAGGGAATGTTGACCTATATGGAATAATGGACTTTTACAGCTTAAATAACCTTAATAGAGATCATATTTTATTTTATAATAGTTTAGTCAACACTACTAATGAAAATGTTAATATCCAGCATATATTAAGATGACATATTGTTATTTATATTTAAAAATTGTTATGGCAATGTCCCTTGTTGAATGATTATTTTAAAATGTGAATACTGAGGCAACTGCCTTCGCCTGTGCCAATCTGTTGATCCACCCCTCTCAGTGTCAGCTGTAGCTGCCAAATGTATGACTGCAGCTGTCTTTGCTGGGTACTTCTCTAGGCCCCAAGGACATAAGAGCTTTGGCAGCCAAATCCCTGCAAAGAATCCCATTTCCCATATCTCAAGGCTTCTATTTCCTGAATTTCAGGATAATGATTATACAATGTTGAATTTTGGACAAAATGTCCATGCATCCTCTAAATTCTACCTTTCTGCCTTTAAACAATATCCCTGCTTCTCCCCCTCATCACCACAGTATTCCTATCATCCATTTCCCACTTTTATAATTCTACAGCTTCCAGATTCTAACCCTATCATTATTCATTCAGATTTAGAAATAAAGCCCAAAGTTTTACAAGCCTTGTCACTAACCATGAAATAATCAATTTAATCCCCAAATGCTAAGGTAGATGTTACCCTTTTACTATCTCATTCCCAAATAGATAACTTCATCCAGATCAGGTTGTTAAGGCTAAAATATGAAGAGATTTTGGGTTTTGCAAAAATAACGTGATCTTTGTTTTATAAGAAAGAAAAATACATATATGTATGAAGTAAAAGGAAAAGATATCCTCAGCTCCATGCCAATCTCATTCTCAAAAGTTGCCCTATTTTGGTGTTTATCCTACTGGCATTTTTTTTTTTTGGTGGTACGCGGGCCTCTCACTGTTGTGGCCTCTCCTGTTGCAGAGCACAGGCTCCAGACGTGCAGGCTCAGCGGCCATGGCTCGTGGGCCCAGCCGCTCCGTGGCATGTGGGATCTTCCCGGACCAGGGCACAAACCCGTGTCCCCTGCATCGGCAGGCAGACTCTCAACCACTGCACCACCAGGGAAGCCCCTACAAGCATTTTTTTAAATGAAGCTGTAAGTATATACATATATTAATTTTTTCCTATAGAAATAAAGCCCTAAATATTTTGCAACTTCATTTTTTCACTTAACAATAGTGGCTATGTTTCCATGTCAGTATATTAGATCTTTGGTCTTTTAATGGCAGCTTAAAATTCAGTATCATCAATCAATTTTAACTTTATAAACAATGCTATAATGAACACCTTTCTAATACTGTATTTCATCAATTCTAGACTATGCTTATTTTCACATTTTAATATCTCCAAAATTGGAATGCATCTTTCAGTTAGTGTTATATTTGGTGAATAAGATATAATCTTGAACACCTATGTAAGTATTTCTGCATGACATTTTCTTAGAAGTAAAATTAATGGAAAACAGGTATAAGCAATTTTATTTTGATAGATACCACTAAATTATCTTTCAAAATGTCTTTGCATACCTACAAAATATGACAGTATTCTTATGAAGTATCAAATATTTTACAACCTAAAGAGTAAAATATGGTTTTTCATTGTTTATTGACAATTATATAATTATGAGTGAGACTAAACATCACATTCCTTCTGCTAAGAATTTCTTTATCATATCCTTTGTCCATTTTTTCCCTTTAGGTTGTCTCTTCTTATTGAATTATGGCAGTGTTTTTTATGTTATAGTTTCTTTGTGCATGTTTGTGTGTGTGTATGAGTATTTTTCTCCTAATTTGGGGGGGGGGGTTTAACTTTTTTTAGTGTATTTTGCTATACAACACCTCAGAAACTGCTCTCATTGCCATCAGTATGCTTCATATTCCAGTGTATACGTTCATCATCAACTTACCTGATCTACGGGCTACATTCAGCTCAACTATTCCTTCCCTATTAAAACATTTTCTTCTCTTGGCTTTTATGACTCCCTTCCAAGTCCACTGCCGCCACTCCAAACAATCATCATCTCTCACTGCACTACTGTAATGGCATCCTCAACAATCTGCTTCTACTCTTGTTCCCCCGAAATCCATTCTCCCTCAACAGTTAAGGTAATCTTTTACTTCCAACATCTAATTCTGAAATATTTCCCACATATAGAAAAGCTGAAATAATTTTACAGTGAGCACCATTATTCCCCTGATCTAGATGTTTCCTAGGTCCTACCATGAATGTTTGACTCTTCTTGCTGTTACATACCCATCTATCCATCCACTCATCAATTCATGTTATTTATTGATGCATTTCAAAGTAAATTACAGTAATCAGTACACTTCCCCCCTAAAGACTTCACTATGCATATGTTTGCTTTTGTTTACATTCTTCCCTCTATAGGTAAAATTTATATACAAACAAATACACAAATCTTGAGTTTGGACAAATGCATACACCAGGTTAACCTAAACTATGCTCAAGAGGTGGAACATCACCACTTCCCCAAAAAGTTTCTGCCTGCTTCTTTGCAGTCAATCCCTGCTCTCACATCCCCTAACCCCCCAGAGGCAACTTCCTGTTCTGATATTTTCTCTATCATACATTAGTTTCCTCTCTTTTAAAACTTCAAATCAGTGAAAAGGTACTGTATTGTGCTATATTTCCTAAATTTACCATTTATTGCCTCTCAGCTCCAAATTCACCCATTTTGCCTGCTCTGTGAAAACAGATACGGGCCTTTTAAATATTTCTCTTTCAACAGCTGGCACAACATCAAGCTTTATCAATCAGGGCACAGGAGAGACACTGCAGGAGGAGAAAAGCCTTTTTTTCTCCCTGGTTCCAGTGTGCTCACCTGGCAGCACGCACAGCTTCTTCAGCATCCAGTTCCTGCATCTCAGGAAGTTCTTCCAGCATCAGGCTCCTGCAGCGCTTGTGGCTTCTCCATGCCCAGCTCCTGCTGTGTGCAGCAGCTTCCCTTAGCACTCACCCCCACCCCAACTTGGGTAGTTTGGCAACAGAGTGCCCCCAGTGAGACATCACCCCCTTAATAGATTTCCCTGGCACCACAGAGAACAGATTTCCAGCAAGTTCGACCAGCACAATGATTTCTCTGCCATTCATTTAGCTGAGGGACAGGGTGGGGAGGCTCTTCCCTGGACACACTGTCTCAGCTTTAAGGATAGTAACTGCTCCTTATTTCTGCTATATCTCCATTCTTTAGAGTTTTCTTTACTTCTTAACGGCCAGCTGCTTGTTACTCCATCCTCTGTTACAGTTAACAATTCTTTATATTGAGCCTTCCCTATTAAATTGCTGTGTGGTTGCTCTCTCCTGATTGCACCCAGACTGATAAAAATATGTACTTTTTGATGTTAGGCTTTTTTTCACTCAGCTTCACGTTTTTGATATTCATCCATAGTGCAGTATCAATGGCTCATTTCTTTACATTTTGTTATAATTTACAATTATGTAAATATAACACACTGTTTACCTCTTCTCCTAATGATGAACACCTGGACTGTATTCAGTTTGGGGAAACTATGAATAGAGCTATTATAAACATTCCTGTACAAGACTTTTTTTTTTTTTTTTGCGGTACGCAGGCCTCTCACTGCTGTGGCCTCTCCTGTTGCGGAGCACAGGCTCCAGACGCGCAGGCCCAGCAGCCATGGCTCACGGGCCCAGCCGCTCCGCAGCATGTGGGATCTTCCCGGACCGGAGCACGAACCCGCGTCCCCTGCATCGGCAGGTGGACTCTCAACCACTGCGCCACCAGGGAAGCCCCTCCTGTACAAGATTTTTAATACACTTTTTATTTTAGAATAAGTTTGATTTACAGAAAACTTGCAAAGATAATATCCCATATATCCCTCATGTAGTTTCAGTTTCCTCTAATATTATCATCACACATTACCATGGTACATTTGACAAAAGAAAGAAGCCAACACTGGCCCATTACTATAAACTAAACTCCAGATTTCCAGTCTTTCCATCCATGTTTTTTCTGTTTCAGGATATAATCTAGCATACCACATTGCATTTTGTTATCATGTCTCCTTAGTCTTCCTTGGTCTGTAACAAGTTCTCAGTTTTTTCTTGTTTTTTGTAACCTGAACAGTATTGAGAAGTACTGGTCAGTTATTTCATATAGAAGTTCTCTAAATGTCTCTTAATGTTTTATCTGATGGTTTTCTCATAATTAGTCTGGAGTTATGGGTTTGGGGGAAGAAAACCACAGAGGTGAAATACACTTCTCATCACATCTTATCAGAGGGCTCGTGATGTCATCATGGCATTACTGGTGATTTTACCTGTGATCATTTTGTTAAGATAGCATTTGCCAGGTTTCTCCATTGTAAAGCTACTATTTCCCTTTCCATACTCTAAATGATTCACTGAGTTCGGTCTGCCTTCGAGGAGAGAGATTACACTCTACCTCCCAAAAAGAGAGTATCTACATGTATTATTTGAGATTTTTCTGTAAGTAGGAGTCTATCCTCTCCATTTATTTATTTATTTATTCAATTATTTATTTATATTACTGTGGACTCATATATATTTTATACTTTGGATTATAATCCAAACTATGCTATTTTGTTACCCAATTTGTTCCAGCTCTGGCCATTGGCCCCTGTATCTTTGACATGCCTTCATCTTTTTGTTTTTTGAGCACCTCCTTACTTTCTGGCCTACAAAGTGCTCCAGGCCATCTTGTATTTTACCTTACACAGCCTGAGAATTAGCCATTTCTCCAAGGAGCTCTGATTCCTTTTATTGGAGAATGGCATTTAGAAATCAAGATCTGGGCTCTGGGCATGTTTGCTGTTAATGGGTTGTCAGTGCTTCTGGACCCTCTCAGCAGACAAAACTAGATAATATATGATGTATACTAACCCAAGAATTCATACAAATCTATAATCATCTTTGTGTCTATCTGTATAAGCTAAACATTAGTACATACTGATGTCTCTGACTCCAATCTAGTACCACAGAGTTTATTCTAGCCTTCCCTTCTTATTTATTTGAAACTTCCCTCCTGACAGTGAGAAACCCTGCTCCCACTATCCATCAGCCATTTACTTATTTTTGCAACCCCAAAGTACGTTTAAATGTGTTTCAGAATTATTAATGTGTACTCTCAGTACAAGCCTTTTCAAGGACATATGTTTTTATTTCTCTTGGATAAATACCAAGGAGTACAATTGCTGACAGCAGGGCATGTTTATAAAACATTCCAGACCTTTTCCAAAGTTGTTGTACCATTTTAAGGGCTTTTTAAAACTTAAATCAGATTTCTTCTAAGTTAAAACTCTTCAGTGGATTCCTGGTTTAGTTGGAATTAAATCCAAAATCCTTAATCTGGTCTACAAAATCCTATGTGATCTTATCCCTGAAAAATTTTTTCCAAGCTCATCTCTTGCCATCTTTCCCCTTATTCACTATGTTTCAGCCACCTTGAATTTTTAAAATTATTTCCTTAGAGCTTCAAAAAACCAAGGAGTCTCCCAGCCTTCATATATACTGATCCCTCTGCCTGGAACATTTTCTTCCATAATGTCTAGTTCTAGAGTATTCTGCAGGGCTCTGTATTCTTCAGTTTATATATAACCTCCTTAGAGAGGCCTTCCTTGCCCATTCAATCAAATATAGCTTTTACTTGTTACTCTGTCTTATAGCAAAATTTTCACATTTAGTAATTACATTGAGACTAATTCACCATAATTAGTACTTATATTTTTATTTTGTTTACTTATTTTCTATATTTGCCACTAGACTATAATATGCATGACAATAGGAACCATATGCATTTTGTTCACACTATATTCAGAAACTAGAACAATACCTGCACGTGGTAATGCTCAATAAAAATCTGCTGAGAGAATAAATATATAAATGAAAAGAGTTTTAAATCTTTAAATGGTTAAATCTGTCAGTCTTTTCCTTGATAACTTTTGTTTTGCATCTCACTAAGGAAAGCCTTGCCCGGAAGACTATAAAAATAAACTATTTTATATATTATTTATTTATATATAAGTATTATATACAACATATAATTTTATTT
The DNA here is from genome assembly GCF_003031525.2 of Neophocaena asiaeorientalis asiaeorientalis. NCBI lineage: Eukaryota > Metazoa > Chordata > Mammalia > Artiodactyla > Phocoenidae > Neophocaena > Neophocaena asiaeorientalis. The sequence goes on from NW_020172364.1 coordinate 138,925, forward strand.
ATTTAAATTTTACTCTTATTAAAAGTTTAATATATTTAATATTAAAGTTTATATTAAGATTTAGTATTTATTCATTAAAATTTATTGTTGTTTATTCATTAAAATATTTATATATAAGTTATTTATATATTTTTCTAGTACTTTTTTTCAGCTTCCCAAGAACTTTATTTATTTATTTATTTTTTTTTTTTGCGATACGCGGGCCTTTCACTGTTGTGGCCTCTCCCGTTGCGGAGCACAGGCTCCGGATGCGCAGGCTCAGTGGCTATGGCTCACGGGCCTAGCCGCTCCGCAGCACATGGGATCTTCCAGGACCGGGGCACGAACCCATGTCCCCTGCATCGGCAGGCGGACTCTCAACCACTGCACCACCAAGGAAGCCCTAGATCTTTATGTTTTT
>NW_020172364.1:139698-160691 GCF_003031525.2 Neophocaena asiaeorientalis asiaeorientalis
GACTCTCAACCAGTGCACCACCAGGGAAGCCCTAGAACTTTATGTTTTTAATTGAAATATAGTTGATTTGCAATGTTGTCTTAATTTCTGCTGTACAGCAAAGTGATTCAATTATACCTATATATACATTCTTTTTTTATATAGATTCTTTTCCATTATAGTTTATCATAGACTATTGAATATAGTTCCATGTGCTATACAGTAGGACCTGGTTGTTTATCCATTCTATATATAATAATTTGCATCTGGTAACCCCAAATTCCCAAGTACTTTTATAATTATATAATTACTTTTATAATTATATATTCTACATTAAAATTCTAATGCACATAAATTTTATGTTTGTGTATGACAGGCCATAGATTCATAGTTCTTTTCCAAAACAAATAGGAATTTTCTCAACACCATTTGTTAAATAGTCTGTCTCACTCCTGTGGTTTGAAATGTGTCCTTTTGTATACTAAACTCTCATATATATAATGATATGTTTCTAGATGTCTGGTATTTCATTGATTTATTTATCTATCTCTACAAAAGAACCACACTGTTTTGAGTAGCATAGCTTCTAACTATGGTAGAGCCAAGCACACCATCTATCACCACCATCACAACTACTCTTATTTATTTTCAAACACTTCCTTGCAATCAAGTTGTGAAGTTCAAAAAAGGTCAAAGAACCCTAGGATTTTTCATTGAAATTTCCTTGAATATACATAATAATTTAAGAAGAAATTAAACTTTTATTGTATTGTCTTCCTACCGAGAAATATGGTAAATGTCTCCATTTTCTCAGATTTTCTTTTGTGTAATTCATTCTTAATATTGTTCCATATGACTAGATTCAGAGCATTTATATAACCTCAGAATTAGAAGAAACTTCCAAGATAGCCCCTGGCTACAACATGCACCTCAGCAACATGCAATGCTTTTACACTGCTATTGTATTGCTGAGGTACTCACTCCCTCCTGAGGAAATTCATTTTATTATGAAATAGTTAATGACTTGGATAATGAGATAACAGTCTCATTGAAAGGTCAGAAGGGTCTTATAATTGTTCTGTTCCACAGTTTCCCTCCCTATACAAAACATGTTTTTAGTGCTGAATATTTTGACCAGTATCTATAATATTTTGCAAACTTGTACATTTTACAAAGCTATATCGGATAATTGGCTGCTCAGTTAATGAAAGAGATGGATGTAAGTCTTTACAAAGGAACACTTACCTCACAGCCAAATATTATGCAATGTTTCTGAAATCACTCTTCTGTTTTTTCAATGTTCTTATCATTGTTGCTGAAACATAGTAATCCCTTGATTAATACTTGTTGAATTAATGAATTATTGAATGGATTATTTTTAAGGATTTATTTCTTCTGATAACAGGAGGCCATAACTATATTTAAAGAAAACATTTTCTACTGCAGAGAAACAGTAAAGGAAAGACCTCCTTAATTACAGACTTTCTAATATCCTTTTCGGGGAAACTACATTCACAAAATTTCTTTTGCAAATGGCAACCACTGCCTTGTAAAAAAAATTACATTATTTAGTTGGGTACAGTGGGATATGCGTGTGTGTGTGTGTGTGTGTGTGTACACATGATGCAAAAAAAAAAATTTCCTAGATGCAAAGACAGAGGGGAAAAGAAGGCCCTATATAGCAAAGTACTCTCATCTACTGGTAAAACAATCATCAGAATCAAAAGAGTTGGCTAAACCAATTCCTATCAAGCTATAGGAAGCTTTGATATTCATAGTTTCATACTTTTGCTAGTGGAAATACAGATTTTATTCATTTATTCTAATCCAGTAGATGGTGCTACATGTCTGTCTATGTAAAGTACCACAAATACCTCTTTTTTTCAATCTTTTCTTTCTTTTTTAGCCAGAACTATCATCAAGGTCTACTTTATAATGAAGCTCATTATTCCTGACATCTGAGTCAAATCTCTGGGTGCAGTATTAAAGATGTTCTTAAGGAGAAAACCCCCCAGAAATAATTGTGGCCCAAATACCAACCTAACAATCTATTAACAACTATTTTCCCCCAGCTCATTCTCACTGTAAAATGACAAAATCTTTGGTGTGACACAGAACTCTGTGTCATTCCATTAAAAAACATCCAGATGCAAAATCAGAGTCCCTTTTATTCTTCTAAACACTGTTAGTTGCTATTAATGTGAAGCGACCATAACAATGATAATAATTAACAATGAAAGTTTAAATGTAAGATTGTCTTGGATAGATCAACATGTAAATTAACCATTTAGAAGATAACATATGCTAAAAAACTTAGGTATATGAAATTTTATAAACAAAGTTTGTTGAATCTGATTAAGTGAACCATACAAATTAATGTTTCATTGTGAATCGTGAAAGACTGAAAGTTTTAGAAAAGTAGGGACTCTAATTAGGTATCAGGAAAAATAATCCATATCACCCACCACCCTACAAATAGTTCATTTATGTTACTTATTTACTAGAAACACAATAATGAAAATTGACATATAATCTGAATCAGAAGTTATCAATTTTTTTGGCTTTTCATATTTTTGTAGATTTGTGATATGTTATTAGCTCACAAATTTATAATGCTTTGAAAGTGTCATTGTATATAAAATAAGGATAAGAAGAAGACATCTACTACTAATATTAAATTAGAACATTTTTACTATTTTATTAGTTTATTGTATTAAATTTTGATTAACTGTGATGTTATTTCACAAAGTCCTCTCACATACTTTGAAAATTCTTTTACTCTTTTCGTTGTATCAAAAGAAAAATGAGAGCTATAATTACTAATTTTAGATGAGTTCTATATATAATATAGGTATTAATAATCTGCTGACCAAAGGCTTAATAAAATGATTTTATTCAGTGAATTATATCACTTTAATGACTAGATTCTAATACAAATACAGGGAAGTCAGAAGTAACCTTTCAGATGACTATTTTATCATTTATGCTTTCCTTAATTCATATCTTCATTAACTCTTTCACCAGTCTTTGAATAAACAGAAAGAGGCAGAGTTGCATGGATTATTCTTAGGTAGGTTATGCAACATGGAAAAGCCATGATCTTAATCCAGGAATGACATCTTCATGAAAAAGCCAAAAAAATGCAATTTAAATGGTCAGTTATAATATAGGCAAGGTAAGGTAATATAAATCAACTTATGTATCTATCACGAGCAAGGTCAGGGTGGAGGTGCCACTAAATCTCCTTTGTGTAACTAGCTTACCTGGAGGTAGTTATATTGACCCAATGACTAGATGAGCCACAGGGGATGCAACTTCTTAAAAGAAGGGGCTTTTTTATTTTTGTTTTTCTGAGGTATGATAATTGACATATGTAGAGTTTGTTATTCATTAAAGAAACATTGACCTAAGCCCTTAATTTACAAAATTGAAAAAGTGATTATCCTTCCCCTCAAGGTGTTTACCATCAAGTGGAGAAACCGCCGACAAAAGCCGTCTCCTAACAGGTAACTGCCTCCATAATCGATCTCTCTAATACCATCTCCACGCCTCAGCCAAAATGAGTTTTTTAACCCACAAATCTTAGCACGTCATCCCTCCCCAGCTCTCCAAGGCCTCCCTAACATGGATTCTGAGGCCCTCATGAACTGGGCCTTCTCCCTCCCCGCTCTCGTCTCTCACTCTTCTTCATCTCACACTGGGAATTCTAGCCTGAGTGAATTTGTTTCCTTTTCTTCAAGTTCTCTCTCACTTTAAGCCTTAGCACATCTGTTCCTGCTGCCTGGGCACTCTTCCCATATTTTCCCAGCTAATGTCTACCTTCCCTGACCTATATACATTTCCCCTGGCATCATATTTCGGCTATCATGACATTTCCTCTGTTTACTTCCCTGAGTCCCCCTATTACATTGTAAGCAACATAGGTCAGAGAGGTCTAGCTGATTTAACACTGGCTCCCCAGCACTAGGCACACAGTAGACATTCATCATTCCTTTATTCACTCATTCTCATTGTATAGTCATTGAGCACCTAATGTGTGTCATGCTCTCTGTAGTAAGTGATAGTGATATGTATCAGTGAGAAAAACTAGTAGGATGCTGCCCTCCAGAACTTTTGTTAAATGAGCTAAAGCATACCAAGTGCACACAGTATGGCAAAGCTATCAAGACTCATCAGGGAAGCGCGTCTGTCTCCAGGTGGGAGGGGATCAAGGGCAGAGCAGTCACACCATTAGAATAAGGACTTACCTCCTAAATGTAAGACCAGATACTATAAAACTCTTAGAGGAAAACATAAGCAGAACACTCTCTGACATAAATCATAGCAAGATCTTTTTTGATCCACCTCCTAGAGCAGTGAAAATTTAAAAAATTAAAAAAAAAAATGAGACCTAATTAAACTCAAAAGCATTTGTACAGCAAAGGAAACCATAAACAAAACGAAAAAACAACCTACAGAATAGGAGAAAATATTTGCAAACAATGCGACTGACAAGGAATTGATCTCCAAAATTTACAAACAGCTCATGCAGCTCATGTGAAAGAAACAAACAACCCAATCAAAAACTGGGCAGGAAACCTAAATAGACACTTCTCCAAAGAAGATGTACAGATAAATGGCCAACAAACACATGAAAAGATGCTCCACATTGCCAATTATTAGAGAAATGCAAATGAGGTATCACTTCACACAGTCAAAATGGCCATCATCAAAAAGTCTATAAAACAATAAATGCTGGAGAGGGTGTGGAGAAAAGGGAACCCTCCTACACTGTTGGTGGGAATATAAATTGATACAACCACACTGGAGAACAATATTGAGGTTCCTTCAAAACCTAAGAATAGAGCTACCATATGATCTAGCAATCCCACTCCTGGGTGTATATCCAGAAAAAACAATGGCTTGAAAGGATACATGCACCCCATTGTTCATTACAGCACTGTTTACAATAGTCAAGACATGGAAGCAACCTAAATGTCCATTGATCGATGAATGAATAAAGAAGATGTGCTAGGGCTTCCCTGGTGGCGCAGTGGTTGGGAGTCCGCCTGCCAATGCAGGGGACGTGGGTTCGTGCCCCTGTCCGGGAGGATCCCACATGCCACGGAGTGGCTGGGCCCGTGAGCCATGACCGTTGAGCCTGCGCGTCCGGAGCCTATGCTCCGCAACGGGAAAGACTGCAACAGTGAGAGGTCTGCATACCGAAAAAAAAAAAAAAAAAAAAAAGATGTGCTACATATATACAATGGATTATTACTCAGAAATTAAAAATAATGAAATAATGCCATTTGCAGCAGCATGGATCGACCAAGAGATTATCATACTAAGTGAAGTAAGTTAGACACAGAAAGACAAATACCATATGATATTGCTTACATGCAGAATCTAATAAAATGATACAAATGAACTTATTTACAAAACAGAAACACTCACAGACTTAGAGAACAAATTTATGGTTACCAGGGGGAAAGGGTTTGGGGAAGGCTAGATTGGCAGTTTGAGATTGACATGTATACACTACTATATTTAAAATAGATAACCAACAAGGACCTACTGTATAGCACAGGGAACTTGGCTCAATATTCTGTAATAACCGAAATGGGAAAAGAATTTGAAAAAGAATGGACACTCGTATGGGTATAACTGAATCACTTTGCTGTACACCTATAACTAACACATCGTTGTTAATCAACTACACTCCAATATAAAATTAAAATTTAAAAAAATGTAGCCAATGAGAAAACAATAAAATATATGCACTCTATAAAAAAAAAGAATAAGGTCTTATCTGGAACTCCAAAGATGGGGATATAAATGTTCCTGGCGAAAAGCTGAGGTGAAAGTGTATTCCAGGTAGAGAGAATAACAATAAAAAGGTAATAATATGGAAAATCTTGAGCCTGAGAGGTGAAGAGAAGTGAGAAATTACAAGTAGTTCAACACTACTGAATGCGGAATGGGGTGACTTTTGAGGGTAGCATTTGCCTGGGAGAGTAACATGAGATGAGGCAGGGAGAATTGCAAGGTACCACAACACAAAGATACTTTCTTATAGACAATAGGGACACACTGAATAATTTTAAATGGGGGAGATGAATGGAAAAGGGATCAGTAATGAGGGTCTGAAATAGGGAAAGAGAAAAAAGGCAGAAGATAAGACTTTGTGACTGTTTAAAAGTGGGACCAGGGCTTCCCTGGTGGCGCAGTGGTTGAGAGTCCGCCTGCCGAAGCAGGGGACACGGGTTCGTGCCCCGGTCCGGGAAGATCCCACATGCCGCGGAGTGGCTGGGCCCGTGAGCCATGGCCGCTGAGTCTACACATCCGGAGCCTGTGCTCTGCAACGGGAGAGGCCACAACAGTGAGAGGCCCGCGTACCGCAAAAAAAAAAAAAAAAAAAGTGGGACCAACCAAGAGGATGGTCTTCTCATTCTGTGAGAAATATTGGGGACCAGTGGGCTTGGGATGAGAAAAGCTAGCTCCAAAATCTGCCAGCAATATTGTGCCACAAGTAGCAGAGTTTTCAAAATATCCTTAACATTATCTCATCAAAGTGTAAATGCGGTTTTGCTTAGCCTTTCCAACCTTATATATTCTCTCACATGCTTGACAATCCCACTCTACGTCATCAGAATATATAGCATCGCCTACAGGTACCTGCATGTTTTTGCACATCATTAGAATGTTATTCTCCCGGGACCATGGTAAACACAGAAAAACAAAGAAAACAAATTACAGGAAGTAATATGCTGTGTCTTATGCTATCCCAGCATTTAGTAAAGAAAATATTGGTATTGGCTTTCTTTGCTTTCAGTACTGCTCTTCAAAACAATACCAAGATTCTTTCATTTCCTTCTTTGTTCTTCTGTGAACTTTTTTCATATTCTTTACAACAAGCTTGAATTTTTTTATAACCAGAAGAAAAATACTTTTTAACAACAATAATACCACCCCCCAAAAAAAAAATCCTTGGGAGGTAGTGGGGAGTGGTGAAACAGCAAACAAAAAACACACCCACCGTATAATCACTATGTAGAAAAAGGTGGGGTAAACATACAAGAAAATGTGTGTTGTCATGATACTGTAACACACCATCCATTTGAGCGCAGTATAAAAACAAAGCTGGTTCAGAGCTGCAGCTTGAACCTTCCATGCTTCTGTACGGAAAAAGCACCACTCCACTGGGCTAACAAACTTGGCTTTTTTATAGTTGAGGCTTTACGAGACACTGCAGAGAGCTGGCTTACTTTAATTCAGCGAGCTATAGCTCCCCACAAAATATATGGGTAAGTTTACTCAAAGCACTTTTTATCAGTTGTCAATCTGTTTCCTAGCCTGCATTTGGCTACATTTCAGGTAGCAAAGGAGAAAGCAGGTATTATCCTAAGGTTTTTGCCCTAGGGGAACTAATTGTTGCCTATTACTTTAGTGAATTGTATGTGAAGTAACTGCTGTTCTTCTACTATGTTCTGTAGTATTATTCACATAAATCTTATGTAAAGCTAGGTCTGTATACAATCTACTCAGTTTAGTCAAAAGTGGGTGATGTCTATATACGTGTACCTAGATAGTTGGAAGTGGTGGTTATGTCATTCACCCCATGTTGAGACATCAGTGAAGGTGTATTGATTCCTTCCTCTTGGAATCTGTTCAGTGTGTCTGCCCACATTCTAAGAATTTTATGTCATCCATTGTTTTTCTTCTCTACACATTGAAGGCTGATCTCTTGGTATTCCTACAGCATTACCTTACTCCAAAGTCTTGTGAATGAGTTTCTTAAGTTTCAGTGAGTATTTCTGAAAATACAAACTATTCTACCACCTTTTTCTCATCTTTGAACTCTTTCACTGAGGTTCATGTAAGGGTGGCTAATAATGGTAGGACAGAGAGAGTGAAAGAGAGACAGGAGGGGGAGAGAGAGAAAGAGATGCACACATTAACTAACAGTTTTCTCTTATGAACAAGAAAATTGGCCATTTTCCTACTAGCATATGAGGAACCTAAGACTGTCCTTTGTTGTCAAGGCAACAGCTGTTCCTTGGGTAGCCTCAATAGAAAAGAAGCCAGAGCAATCTTTATAGGATCAAGTCTTTTTTATCATCAAATCATAGAAAGGAATCTTGAGAGTCTACCCAGCCTATTCTCCTGCCTTTAGTTAAGACCTACGAAAATAATTTGAAACTAATACAAAAAAGTCTTATTTTGAATAATTCTGAAAAGATTACGTAGTTTTACTTGGTAATCATTTGCAGTGTTTTACATATCACACTAATTATAAGTTTTTTTTAATCATTCTAACTTAAAGCTTCCATGCTGCAGTTTGAAATCCACTTCCTATTGTTCTAATCTCAGTGGAAATAAACAACTGTATACTTCCTAAGAGAGTCTTGCCTGTACTTAAAAAAATAACAAAAATGTCTGACAAATTCCTCCAAGTGAATAATGCGGTCTTTTTTTTTTTTTTTTTTTAGCCATTTGTATTGTAGGTCCCCTCTGATGAAGTCCTACACTCTGCAAGACCATCCCTCGTTAGGGAACCCAATCCTATCTTGTTACTTATCTGAAAGGCTGATCAGTGGTGCCCCAAAAGAGCAGGACACCACCTCGTTCTCAGTCTAGCTGCTCAAGGCTTTCAGGTTAACTTAATCTGTAGAATTACATTCATCATACAGTTGTTTTGCACAGATTGGCTGATAGAGCTTTTTCTTCTTGGTTTGAACATAATCATTCATTTCGCACGTGGTACTTTGGCAACTGATTTTTGTCTTCAAGTAGACTACTATCACATTTCCTGGTAGAATCATATTTTCTTGGTTCTTTCTTTCAAGGTGAAGCTCATGCCCTCGCTCCCTCACATTAGCAGGTTTAATGAGCATACTTTCTGTGCCACTGTCCATGTCACTAATGAATATATGCTGAGCGCTAACCACAGGAAGGCATCCTGGAAATATTTTTTTTTTAAGATATCCATATTGGTCAGCAAGGCACAAAACAATTTATTACCTCGAGCCAGAAATATCCTTCTCACTGGATTTCCTGTATCATTTTGGCTTATTACTTTAGTTCTTCAGCCATGGATGACATACTTACTGGTCCTAATTTTCCTTATCTTTAATGTGGAGGGACTGCAAACATAGACTAATAGTTCGCATTTATTGATCCCTTTCTCTATGTGAGGCACTGTGCTAATTACTTATAACATCTCATTTCAGCTTCCTAACAATCCTAAAAAGTAGATACTTATTGTCATTCCCATTTTACAGAAAAAGAAAGTGACCCTTAGCATGGTCAAGCAACTTTCCCAGGATAACACGGCTACTGGACAATGGAGCCAGATTTTGGCCTGACCTCCCACACTCTTAACCCCTCTGCCACGGGAGCAGGAAAATGGGTACTCCACTCACATGCTGTGCTCTAAGCATATCAATTGGTAGACTTTCTGGAAGGTAAGAAAAGAATCCAGAAAGAATTCTTTAAAAGGTGCACATACTTTTCTCCGGTATTTATTTTATAATATTATGTGCCAGGCACTGCCCTAAGCATTTTTCAAATATTAAAAATAAACCTTTATGGCAACATTATATTGATATTATCTCTATTTTCCAAAAAAGAAAATTGAGGCACTTAGAAACTAAACAATTTTCCTAAAGTTTCACAATTCATAAGATGTGAAGCTGGGTTGTGGCTGCTAAATCATATATTAATATATTGACAGGAAAAGACAGTAAATGAAATAATATTATGGTGTATCTAATTTTTATTTAAAAATAGAAATTTATGGGACTTCCCTGGTGGCACAGTGGCTAAGAATCCGCCTGCCAATGCAGGGGACATGGGTTCAAGCCCTGGTCCGGGAAGATCCCACATGCCGCGGAGCAGCTAAACCCGTGAGCCACAGCTACTGAAGCCCATGCGCCTAGAGCCCGTGCTCTGCTACAAGAGAAGCCACCGCAATGGGAAGCCCGTGCACCGCAACGAAGAGTAACCCCTGCTCACCGCAAGTAGAGAAATCCCATGTGCAGCAACGAAGACCCAATGCAGCCAAAACTAAATTAAAAACTAAATAAATTACAAAAAGCAATAGAAATTTATGTATGAACACACAGAAACTAGGAGAATATAAGAACAACAAAATTAAACAGTGATGGGGTTATGGATGGGTGATTTTTTTTCTTGAATATATCTATATTTTTCTTTTTTTTTTTATAGTGAAAGTATATTTCTTTTCTAAATAGCAATTCTTCATTTAAAAGTAACCTAAAGAGATTGTAGTAAGGTTTCTCTGGGGTCTTTTTGACAGTGGGATGGTGGTTACCTTATATAAGTTTATAGGAACAGCCATGCTTGGAACAAACTTTAACTGGAAATTTATCTCCCTGGCCCATCCTTTATAAATATCAGCCTAGCAAGCAAGGAGGATTACTTGATTTACTTTAATGAAGTTATGTGATCTACTGAACAACCCCAATTTATGAATTTGGAAAACCTCATCCTAGATCCATCAATATGACAGGTCTTTTTGGGCCTCTCACTGTTGTGGCCTCTCCTGTTGCAGAGCACAGGCTCCAGACGCGCAGGCTCAGCAGCCATGGCTCACGGGCCCAGCCGCTCTGCGGCATGTGGGATCTTCCTGGACCGGGGCACGAACCCGTGTCCCCTGCATCGGCAGGCGGACTCTCAACCACTGCGCCACCAGGGAAGCCCAATATGACAAGTCTTTTAACTCCTCTTGCTACGTCTCTGGGTTATGTTGAAGGTGTCTGTGGTTCTAGAATAGAGTAATGCTTAAGAGCCAGGTTCCAGGGATCAGGCTTTTATAGGTTCCATTCCTAAATCCACCACTTATTTTAGCTGTGTGAACTTGAACTCTCTCGGCTTCACGGGGATACTAACAGCATTAAGCATTAAGCCCTATGGCTTTTGAGAGAATTAATTAAGATAATATATGTAAAACACCACTATGTCAGGTACACAGTAGTTAGTCAGTAAAGGGTAGCTGTTTTATTATTACTGTTTATTATTGTTTAATGTTCATTTTAAAAGTACAGTTGAATTCTCTGGTAAAAGTTACTGTGCACTTTCTTCAGGTATGCTCACCTGAAGAATTTAAATTTTTCTTTCATAAGGAGATGAGGAAAAGGGCATCGCTTATGATCTGATCTATTTAAACTTGTTAAACCTCAATATTTTAAATGATCCCTATGGTTTTCTAAGATCAGTTTTCTTTTTTTTTAATTTTATTTATTTATTTATTTGGCTGCATTGGGTCTTTTTGTTGCTGCACGCGGGCTTTCTCTGGTCGCGGCGAGTGGGAGCTACCCTTCGTTGCGGTGCGCAGGCTTCTCATTGCGGTGGCTTCTCTTGTTGCAGAGCACGGGCGCTAGGCATGCAGGCACATGGGCTTAGTTGCCCCGCCTCATATGGGATCTTCCCGGACCAAGGATGGAACCTGTGTCCCCTGCACTGGCAGGTGTATTCTTTTTTTTTTTTGGCAGGCGGATTCTTAACGACTGTGCCACCAGGGAAGTCCCTAAGATCAGTTTTCATAATCAATGTGATTACTATACCTATATTGATTAATAATGATTGTATGAACTGTTCAGAATTCATAGTCAATCTATACTTGTTTTGGCTATGCCACAGACTGTTTGTTTTTGCATATAGTCTCAAATTAAGCTGTGGACCCTCATACACCCTAATCCTCATCAGACACCCATGCTATATGGTTTGAATATTGCCAGTTTCCATGGGAAAGGAACATCAGATTAAATTCTGTGTGTTATGGACAAGAAAAATATCAATGAAATAGCTTTATCCTATAGCACTGTATGGCCATTTCCAAGAGAGACTCCTTCCATGTTTCCATGCCAGTGTAGGGAGGAATGAATGAGTGCACACATGTGTGTATACACACACACACACGCACACACTTAAACTTCTTTTTAATAAAATAAATTAAGAGAGTAGTATTTACATCCTTCTAGCACTGTTTCCTCTGAATTCTGAAGAAACAGCTTGGGGAAAACCCTTGCTGTCTTTTGCCAATAGAGTTGTTACACTAAAATCTGAACCGGCTTTTCAGCTGGATTTGGTCATGTGAGTCAAAGCAGAGCTTGTGCTGTTATATGTGTCCCTGCCTCTCTCCACTCCCCCACATTAGTTGAGCCTCACTGCTCTTCCCCATAATCCTCCCAGCCCCACTCTCCAGGTTTGCTGCGCCTCACTGCTCCAACAAGTAATGCACTTCTGACACAATGGGGGACAGCAGGGGCAGTGTGGGGGAAATCAGATAATGCAGACACCAGCTTGACACACTTGCTTCCCTTTGAGTGCCACATTATAAACTGACCAAGTGAAACATGAAGGTATTATCCTGTCTTATCTGGTGGTTGAAAGGGGTGCAGCCTCCTTAATGGTAAGGTTTGGGGCTTGTTGCCAAAGGATTCTCACTTTCGCTGCTTCCCATGTTCACCCAGAGTGCTCTCTCCTCCCCTCTGTTAGCTGTTTTGACTTGAACATGCTCCCGGATGAGATGATAACCTGTCAGGACCAGGTGTTGTCTCTGCCACACAAGTTTTATGAAGAACGGGTCAATTCCAAAGCCAATTTAGAAATGAGCGCAACTGGAGGGAGAGTTTAGGGACTCCAGGATACCTTACAGATAACCTAGATTTCATAGAGTTTCCCACACTCATGCACCTCCCCTGGACTGGCTTTAGTCTTCTCCCAGGGAAACCTGTCATTCTTGGATCACTATCTTCCTATCTCAGAGAAGAGCGTGTAAACACACACACACACACACACACACACACACACACACTTCTTCAGAGTGAGAATCTACATGAAATGGCTCCAGGGTTGGTTTTTCTCAGCAAGCTTCACAAGTGAATCTGATGCCTAATCTGTACTTTGAGAAAGAATGCCCACAGCATTCCTATAGTCCCATCTGGAGACAAACTCAAGGGCTAACTTTTTAAATTTATGAGCCATTCTGATACAGCAAAAACATGCTGAAGCTCAAAGTTCCTCTTATTGCTGACAGTAATCAATAATAAAATGTATAGCACTACTTTTGGGAAAATGTCCAAAACAGGCACCTAGTTTTTATTAACTGCTATGAGTAAATGGCTTAATATGCCAACACCAAAAGCACAGCCTTCCAACAGCATAATTAATTTTACAAAGACCAGCACACAGAGCATCAACCAGTTGTTGTTTGTGTGACCCTGAAGAAAATTATTTAAGGTATCTGAAGTTTGGTCTCATTATGGGCAAAATGTGTTCTCTATTTATCTCATAAAATTTTCGAAGGATTACAGATAAGTAAAGACCCTTGCTTAACACGCAGTTCGCGGAGAGGAGCCATCAATTCAGGGTGGCTCCCTTCCCTCTCCTGTTTCTGAGCCTTTCTTACAAACACCTAGACTTTGCTTTCCACCACGCCAGAGGCCTTAATTTACCTGTTCGTCCACGATGCTACATGGCCACTCTATTTAAGAGCTCAGGAAAGTAAGGCACACCATCCTCAGAAATCAAAGGCGTGTACAGGTAATATTTCATTAAACCACGTAGAAGCCTGATGTTGAAGGAGGCAAAGATTCTCATCTTCATTTTACAGGCACTTGCATTTTTTAAGGTTGTATGCTTCTAGGAAAACAACCAATCTGTGACCAAGATGTAATTAAGACCCACAATTTCTAATTCCCAGGCTTTGACTCCAACCTCTGAAAATGCTTCAATTCAATGAAGCTAATGGCACTTTGGTCTCCGGCATTAGATCCTGTTATCAATGACTTCCACATGGAAAGATCATTCCAAAATGTGTAATTAACCAAGAAAATGCAAATAAACCAATTTGTACCTGCTATTTAGAGGTAAGACACAGAAATGGCTTAAGTTCATTATTTGAAAACTAACCTTTTCTGCTTCGAATGTAGCTTATGTTCTCTACTTGTGCACATATTTTTCAAAAATTACATTTTCAGTGAAATATTGTAGATAATTTGTGATTCTATTACCAGTGCAGAACCTGAATGGAGAGAGAAATACATGTCATCAGACACAATGGGAAGAAAACCCTTCTTTGAACAACATTTAGCAATTCAAAGTAATAAACATTTTTAAAAATTCTACTGTGTACTAGGCACTGTGCTGAGTGGGGTATGAGACATGCTTCCAGTCTAGCCCAGTGGGAAACATGGTAACACTTGGCAAATGTTACTGAATGATTGAACCTAGTGGAATAAGTAAATACTTAACTATACCTTTGGAAAAAGCGGTTGGTAATTGTATAATAAAGCAGGTCTATAAGGTTACAGTCTAGAAAGGCTGCATAGAGGAAGAAATATTTAATGTGGACCTGAAGACTATTCCTTTCAAGCGACAGAGACGCAATTCAAAGTGGTTTAAGGGGAAAAAGGAGATTATGGTTTACCACTATTAGAACAGGGGCTGGACCACCTTGACTCCCTTAGTCTCCCACCTCTCTTATCTGATTCTTTTTGCATGTTGGCCTCATTGTCTCCTACTACATGTGAGCTTTCTCCTTGTCACGGTCACTGGCAGCTTTGGGCTAAACGTCATTCCAAAGTAATGATTCAGAAGGAAAGGGTGTCCCTTACCTACCTTCAACCTTGGAAGGACTCCAGCTGGCCCAGCTGGGGTTACTTGCTCACCCTTGGATCAATCATTGGGGTCACAAGCATGATGATGTATACGGCCTAGGTCGGTGATTGGCAAGGCTTTCAGAAACACATCATTGCAAAGGGAGAGAAGCAGGTTCTCCTAGAAAGAGGAGTTCTGGGTAAACCAGAAGAATTAAATCCATTGAAGTCTAGAAAAACAAATTGGCTACCCCCATGCTAAGATGGAAACTAAAGTCATTCCAAGCAGAGAGTTTGAGCAAAATCAAGAAGAGGGAAAACTCAGTGCGTGTTGAGGGACTGGATGGTATCGGTGGTACACAGTGGGAAAGAATGGAAGGTTGCTGAGGTCAAATAGTGTGCATATTTGAAGCCCTGTAAAGAAGTTGGTGCTATGTTCTCTAAGCAGAGTATAGTTTTTTAAGGTTTTGAGAGTTACATAGTACATTCTACATTTTAGAAAAATAATCTTATCTCATGGAGGATATGCTGGATAGAAATACTGGAGACAAGGAGATTGGGTAGGGAAGGTATGGTGGGCATGTTGTTTTGTCTGAAAGTGTTCATTTCCTTGTGAGAACTTCCTCTCCACTCTGGGCAGTCTTGGTGGGACTGTCAATCAGTGTCCCACAGAACCACAGGGTTGGGTCAATTTTAGTGCTACATTTCCTGGGACGCACAATTGGTTCATGGATAAGCATGTGATTCAAGCAGAGCCAATGGATCCTTTCAGTAAACATAGTCTAAAGATGTAGGCTGAGAGTTCCCAACAGCCATCCTGCCATTACACAGAAAGAGTCTGTGTAAAATAGAGGGCAACATATGAGAAAAAACAGAGGTGAAAGGGAAAAAAGAGCTCTACAACATTGTGTCAGCCCTGGGTGACAGTGTCCTGAAATTCCCAGTTACATGTGTCAATATCATTCTTCTTTTATTTGTCTCTTAATTGCATTTATTTCACACTACAACTGCATACAAAACAGCTATTACATACTAGGCATGGTACTGGGTACTTTATGTACATTATAATTTTAAATCTTTACAGTAACCCTGAAAGTAAATATTATGATTCCTCATTTTACAGAGGGAAAAATCATGACCCAAATAAATTAAGTAACTTCAAAAAATTTATTTAAATATTAAGAGTTGGAAATGATATTCTAAAAGTTTGTTCAACTCCAAAGCCTATATTCTTTTTACTTTACCATATCTATGCTACATTGCTCTGTAGCATTAGAGAGCAATATTCTCAATAAGAAATAATAAAAACGTGAACTAAGGCAATAGCAGCAAGAATAGGAGGAAAAGGCAGATTCAAGAGACATTCAAGAAAGAGAAAAAATAGTTCCTACTGATTTTTTTTTCAAAGAATTTTATATGTTGAGGAACAGTAAGAAATCTAAGGAGATTCTGAAATCCAGTTAATCTAAGTACATATAGGAGTAAAGGCTGATTGGAAGGGAACAAATCATGTTTCATTTAAAGTGTGTGTTGACTGTTGGTGGAAACATAAACTGGTGCAGCCACTGTGGAAAACAGCATGGCGGTTTCTCAGAAAACTAAAAATAGAACTACCACATGACCGAGCAATTCCACTCCTGGGTATATATCTGAAAAAAAACGAAAACACTAATTCGAAGAGATACATGCACCCCAACGTTCATAGCAGCACTATTCACAATAGTCAAGATACGGAAGCAACCAAAGTGACCATCAACAGACGAATAGATAAAGAAGATGTGGTGTATATATATACAAATGGAATACTGTTCTGCCATAAAAGAAGAAATTTTGCCATTTGCAGCAACATGGAAGGACTTGGAGTTATTAAGTGAAATAATCAGACAGAGAAAGACAAATACTATAGGATATCACTTATATGTGAAATCTAGAAAATACAACAAACTAGTGGATATAACAAAAAAGAAGCAGACTCACAGATATAGAGAAAAAACTAGTGGCTACCCATGGGGAGAGGGAAGTGGGGAGGGGCAATAGAGTGGTAGGAGATAAAGAGGTACAAACTATGATGTATAAACTAAGCTACAAGGTTATATTGCATGGCACAGGGAATATAGCCAATATTTTATAATAACTATAAATGGAGCGTGACCTTTAAATATTGTGAATCGCTATATTGTACACCTGTAACTTATATAATATTGTACATCAACTATAATTCAATTAAACAATAATTTAAAAATAAAATAAAGTGTGTGCTGAATATCCAAGTGGAGCCATCCAGTGAGTTAATATAGTTCTGGTGATCCAATAGATATATAGGCTTGAGACTAATATATCTATACCAGTGTTTGCCTCTGGAGTGGATAAGACTATTGGCAGATAGCCCATAAAGTGAGAAATAAAAGATAGCAGAAGGTGAACCCTCTAGATTTGAAAACATCAGCATTTAAAGAGTAGGGCTTTGTTCCTGCTACCTCCCTCTGGAGTGCTCTTCTCCTTTGTGTACCTTGTGTATGTACAGTCATCTGTAACAACATTACACAATCATAATACCTCTTCGAGGTTTGGTTGGCTCTTCCATTCTTCATCCTCTAACAGAGAGATGTTGTTATGTTCATGAGTTTGTTATATTTTTTAGATTCCACATATAAGTGATATCATACAGTATTTGTCTTTGTCTGTCTGACTTATTTCTTGGTGGAAGTATATAAGTCAAACATTTGATCATGTATTGTCTAATTTACTCTCCACTGACCATATAACAAAATGATAAGATCATTTCATACTAGAGCTCTTTCACTGTCTCCACTTTTGTTAGGCTGTGGTAAATGCTTTATGTTCAGTTGGTGTGAAGAGACACTAAGTACTTGTTTTTTATGGCAGGTATATCTACTGCTGCTTTTCAAGTGAATAACAAAACCCATTTTCCCATAACTCAAATATCTGTTATGTACTCCTGATTTAAAGACATTTTTTCTGAAATGTTTCTGCTTTCTGGGAACACTCAAACACAATGTTCCCGGAACACAGGGAACACTCAAAATATTGTTATAAAGTATAAGGTCAATTTGGCATTATCTATTAAGAGACTTCAAGATGTGAGTAACTTTTGATTAAACAATTCCACTTCTAGGAAGGTATCCTAAAAAACAATCAAAGGCTAATATTACATTTAAAAATGTTCATTGCCACAGCATTTATTATGGTGAAAAAAAAACCCTAATGTTCTTCAATAGGGAAATGGTTCAAAAATTATAGTACAGTGGATTATTGTCCTGTCAGTACAATCACATTTTTAAAGATTATATGATGACACAAGACAAATGTATACAACAAAATGTTAAATAAAAAATTGGGACACAATTACACATATAATATGAAGCCAATTTTGTGACATGTACACATAAGAAGATTGTAAAGAAATACAGATATTTCATGCTATAAAAATTCAGTTCCTGAAATCAGATAATAAACTTTCAGACAGTTAGAAATATCCGTATATTAGAGTAGCAACTATCTCTAAGTGAGAAATGACATTATTTTCTTCATCTACTTTTGCAGATTATGCACATTTACTAAATTAAAATGCTTTCTTGGGCTTCCCTGGTGGCGCCGTGGTTGAGGGTCTGCCTGCCGATTCAGGGGACACAGGTTCATGCCCCGGTCCGGGAAGATCCCACATGACGCAGAGCGGCTGGGCCCGTGAGCCACGGCTACTAAGCCTGTGCGTCCAGAGCCTGTGCTCCGCAACGGGAGAGGCCACAACAGTGAGAGGCCCGCGTACAGAAAAAAAAAAAAAAAAGATTTCTTTATACCTAAAAAGTTATTATGATACAAACATTTCTATTTTTACAATAAGAAGAGATTAAAAGCATTTTTCTTCTAACCTCAGCTTTTAGAAGGTCACTGCATCCCTGTGACTCTATATCATTTCAAATCTAAGTTAAGGTACTTTTTCTTCTTTGCTGTCAGGTAGTTAAAGAAATAACCTAAACCAAATATAACTAAGTAAAGTAGCCTACCGATGCCCCAGCCACATGAGTCATCTACAGTCATCTCTCTTCCCAGTCCACACAAGTCTTCCATCCCTAAGAACTGTATATGCTGCCTCCTTAGTGTTCTTCAAACTGTCCACTTGTTTTCATCTCCACCACTACTATGTTCAGTTCACCACCATTTTTCTCCTAGATTATTTCACAGCCTTTTAACTTGTCTGACAAAGTAAAATCCTTCAGAGGCTTCCCATACCCACTGTTCAGGGGATAAAGTCTCAACTCTTTAACACAGTTCAGGACAGCCTCATCTTCTGGTGTCTACTTAATTCTCCAGCCTTGTATCTTCTAGCCTCCTTGTCACACTCTATGCCCCGGCATATGCAAACGGTAGCACCAGAATCCCTAGAACATGTCATGTCCTCATTCAACTCTTGGTCTTTGTACATTCTAGTCTCTATGCTTAGAATGTTTTTTCTTTCTCCCTTTCCCATCGTGCTTAACAATAGCTGACATTTGGTTATATCCTCCAGATCGTAGTTGAGATAGTTCTTTCTATCAGGAGGCTTTCCTTGACCTCTTGGTCTGTGTAATATGCCCTTCCACTTGCATCCATGGCATCCTGTTATAAGCACTTTTGTGTATTATGCTATCAGAAAATATGCTACGATAATATGTGGTATGGAATATAGTATAATGTATTTTATTGTAACTATTTTTTCTTTGTATGTTTGTTAACTTGTTCATAATTGTTTATTTGTTTGTTATTTGGTTCTCCCTGACTAGACTCCTTGAGGAGAAGTGCTCTACTTATCTACTTCGACAGTCTCAATGCCTAGCACAGTGCCTGATACATACTAGGGGCTCAATCATATCATTACATGATTAAATGGACAAATGAATGAGAATATCTCAAAGCCAGATAAAAATGGCTCTTGGGTTACCAACTAGACCCTGAGTTAACACAGATGGAAAGCAGCCACTATTCCACTATCAGCATGGATGGACGAGCACACTCTTTTTAAATAAGACATAGTGAATAACATGGAAAGCAGAGGTTTGTTTAAGAAATGAAATAAATGAATGTTAACTGATCAAAAATGTCTAGCTAGCTTTAAATATATCACTCGTTTTTAATTAAACTGAATACCTTTATTTTATCTTTACCAGAATTTGATGTCATCGAGGATTTTTTCCCTTGTGATTTCTTTAAACTTGTTCAATGTCTTTTCATTGTAATGAAGGGAAAAGGAGATGTAATACTCCATTGCTGCAACCCCCCCCCCCAAAGAACATTCTACACAAGTGACCCTTGTTATGTATTTTGGAAAATGGGGGTCTGGGCCAAGAGACTTTGGGAAACACTGTTTATTATTTCCTGCTCTTAGAAAGGTACAACAGAGATGACATATACTAAAGGCTGAGAAAAATTTGTTAGCTTAACTTTTTTTGAAGCCTGAATTATCAAACCTGTTCAAGCTTGTAGCCCAACTAAAACATTTTAGAAAATGCTGATATATGGATAGATGATGGGATTCAAGGTCAGGAGACCAGGCTCCAGTTCTATCTGTACCAGTTCTTACAACTCACTTCAGTGCCAGAACCTCAGTTCCCTGACTTGTAAAATGAGGAAGTTGGTCTAGATAGTGTCAAAGATTCCTTTCACACCTAAAATTCTATTTCAATCATGTCAAATAACTTGTCTTTCTACTTTGCATAAGAGATACTTAAGAAAAATATATATGTCAAGGATTATTTAATGTAATCATAGAGAACTAAATTTTTATTACACTTAACATTCTGCTTTTTAATTTTACATCATCATCTAGACCTCTAGATGGACATTCAGATAACTGAAACCTATTTGATCCTCACTCATGAAAATAAAAAATAGTGAATTTGGCCCTCTCTGCAATGGTCCTCTTAAATACATAGTGCCATTTTCTTCTTTTCCCTCCTGATAAGTAACTGAAATAAAACTAATGGATATACAAGTACAAAGATCGTAAGGTTGGGACCTCTGAGTCTGACAAACAAAAAGCCGATTCTACATCTGCAGCATGCTGTAGACACATCTGGTTTACTTTAGCTCACAGCGGAGTAATATGAATTGTGATAAAAACCACTATTTGTGCAAATGCAAATGCAAATAATATTCCATCTGCTCAGGACTTTTTTTTTCCTTATATAGCTTTTGTTCCAGTGTGTTAAAAGCCTGGTTCTTTACCCTGAAGTGCTCCTGCTGATGAAGAGTGAAGTACATGACAATAAACTAAAATCCATTATCAAACAAATACAGTGAGCTTTTCAGCAAGTCATCACAGGGAATGTTGCCTTTTTCTCTGGCATTAAGTTGAAAGCAATTTGTGCTCATGCAAATAAGACAAAGTGGTGGGCTTTTTAAATTTATATATATATA
>NW_020172364.1:161206-198760 GCF_003031525.2 Neophocaena asiaeorientalis asiaeorientalis
TAGTTTGCTTTGTAGCTCTGCCATTTTTATATCTCCCTTGGTGGGGGAGGGCAGCAGAGAAGCATTTTGGCAGCCTTCTTTAGATTTCCTTTTGGTTTGAGTAGTGATAAGTTCTCAACAGAAGAATTTGAGCTCTGCCTTATGCTGTGTTGAATAACTTACTTGGGAATTGGGAGAACTGCCTTCCCAGCTCCTGAGAAGAATCTAGGGCAGGTTGGAAGGAAATTTAACCCCTGTGCTGCTGAAACCATAGTAAGTTTCAAGAGATTCAACTTCAGGATTTGCTGGTGGTGACAATCAAAGGTAAATGGTCCGGGACTTCCCTGGTGGCACAGTGGTTAAGAATCCGCCTGCCAGTGCAGGGGACATGGGTTCAATCCCTGGTCCGGGGAGATCCCACATGCGGTGAAGCAAGTAAGCCTGCGCGCCACAACTACTGAAGCCCGCACGCCTAGAGCCCGTGCTCCACAACAGGAGAAGCCACCGCAATGAGGAGCCTGCGCACCGCAAGGAAGAGTAGCCCCCGCTCGCAGCAACTAGAGAAAGCCCGCGTGCAGCAACAAAGACCCAATGCAGCCAAAAATAAATTTAAAAAAAAAGGTAAATGGTCCAAGTTCAATCTTAAATTAAACATTTCCTAGTGCTCAGACATTCTTTTCAGTGCCCTGGGCCTGAATCTGAGGGCTTTGTGAAAGTTATACTCTTCCTAAAATTAATAGGCTATATCTCTATTTTCAGGAAGAATATCTATGTGAATGACAATTATACCACTGCCACTATTATTACTACTACTACACAAGACATTGATAAGCCAACTCCAGAGAGCAGTCAGATTCGGGGAAATGTATGAAGCCTTCTTTTCAGTCCACTTTGCCCTTAGCTTTGCCCTTTGTTTCGCTTTCTTGTCCCCTTCTCCTAAGATCTATGATTTCTATTTCAATGAAACAGAGAAAAAAGCAAAAGAATTTGATCCTTTCTTCCTAAGATCAGAGAAGTGGGGCAGAAAAAGATTATAAGCTTGTATGAGCATGAAAACACACTTTTATTTTTACATAAAAACTGAAGGCTTATTTTACACCAATTCTTACTGTTTTATTTATGCCTGATGATTTTATTCAATATTAGTTGTATTTTAAATAATCCATCTAATATTTTCATCTTTGTGAAATTTGAAGAATATTATTTTGGAACAGAGCATTTTTGGAGGTTTGTCTTTTTATAATTTTTGTAGTTTATAGATTTCAGGTTATGCATTTCTCTTTTAAGTTTAAATTTTATAATGCTATTTTCAATTAACATTGATTTGTGAATGAAGTACATATAGTATATTGATTTGTGAGTTTGATTTGTGAATGAAGTACATATATATAGTGATGTTAACATACAAGGAAATAATAGAAGTAAAAGCACTTGAATTATTAGAGAAAAGTTGCTATGGACATCTAAGATGTTAATGCTCTTAATGCATATAGTTTATAATTCTGGGGGGAAAAATGATTGCCAGAAAATGAACAGTATTTCCTTTCTAGAATACATTGTAAACATCAACATGATTATTTTCTTATAGATGACTTTCTAGGACATATATTAAACTACCTTTTACAGCCCAAATAAAACCTGAAATTAAGCACTTGAATACACAATTCTGTTATATTGACAGTTTTGCAGTTAAGCTACCTGCAAATATTAACATCATTCCCCAAAGAGTTCAATTTCACAGCTAAAAACCTGATCTAAAATGAATTAGTTATTTAGAACCCAAACCTACTAAACTACAGCAGTTATGTTGGTATAGTGTTTGTAATTATATTTACAATTTTGTGGTGTATTTTAGAGCTACTAAGAATTGTAAAGAGATAAAATAATATTTGCCCTAATAAGGCCACTTTTATCAAAGGTGATTTCCTTTTACGTTAAGGCAAGATAACTTTTCACTCTTCCTGACTTCAAAGGAAAACGCATTATTCCAAATATGTTTTAAACTTTTAACATAAAATCCTTACACGTTAAACCATTAATATATGGTTGGTCAGGAAAATGTCTCATTCCACTCACAATAATGTCTCAGTTTAATTAGACTCTGAAAAGTAAAGGATTTAAATTCAAATCCTGGCCAACATTAATTATAGAATTCTTAATATTGTAGCATGCCCTTTACTAAGTTCCTAGGATATGTCCTGAGCTAAATAAAAAAGGAAATGAGCTTCTAGGGACAAAGGACTGATTTTTGTAAAATATTGTATGTATTGATAATGGGGCACATCATTCTAAAGTGCTCTCCCAAGATTAAAGAAAACAAAAAAAAAACCCACAAAACTTTGAAGTCCTAGAACTTTGAATTTTGAAGAACTGGAACTTTGTTCCAGTGATCTTTTTCCACATGCACAGGGAACAAAAGACCTGCTGTTTCTAAAAGCTGTGACTCTTGAACATTTTATCAGCCTATTTAGCGGGGAGATCACTCTTCTACGGCCCTTCCTTAATCCTAGTTCCGTGGAGAGCTGGTCCACATATAGCAGCTGCAGACACTGCCAGAAATTCCTGGGTCATTTCATGGAAAGTAGGAATAGGATCTAGCAGTGACTGAGAACAAAATGCACAGGCACATGCCAGGCCCTCTCCAGGCCGATTCCGACATTCTTGTCAGCCTCTTCTCACTTCCATTAGACATGACTTGCTTCCATACCGATCAATCAGTCAACAAGTTTTTATTAAGCATTCATTTTCATATCAGTACTTCTATGAACCACACCCAGGCAACATATGAAGGGCAAAAAGCACTGACTATATTCACATTCACATCCAAATTCTGTCAATTACAAGCTAGCTATGTGACCTCCTTGGTCAGTCCCTTAGCTGCAAACGTGGCTCAGTTTTCTCATCTGTAAAACATCTGTAAAACAGTTGTAATAACTGCCCCGTTTAGCTCTTGACATGGTTCATGAGAACTAAAAAATTAAGTTATGGAGAGAATGCTTTGGAAATTGTAAAATACAAAGCGTACAGAAAGTAGTATTATTGGACTTCATTCTGTGTGATTTATACATTTCTGTAACTTCTCAAAAAAGGGTCTTAAATGATTTTAAAACTGCAAAAAAAATCTATCATAAAATGCACTTCAAATATCAAGTGAACACCATCATAAAATGCACTTGAAATATCAAGTGAACACCGTCAACTCTAATTCTGGTAAATAGTCATATAAATTAAAATTTATTATGGGACAAACAATAAAAACATTTTATTTTATTTTCCATTTATTTACTTCTTACTTTATTTCAGTCAAAAATTTAGACAATGACTCTGAGTTTCCAGAAGTCAAAAAGAAACAATCCAAAGTCAATTAATACATTGCAATTTGGTCTTAGATTAAAGGAATTTTTAAAAATTCAGTAGGGTGTCACTAGTGTTCAGTGAAGAATTCTTTTCTGGTATTTCTAAGGATGTTTATATGTTTTTTCATATCCTATATTCTGAGAAAACCTCATTTAAGAAGTTGAAGTAACAGGAAATGCATTATAATCATTCTTCCTGAGTGAAGGCTTAACAATCAACACAGAGACATGACAGGTTTCAAGGAATCCACTGCCATCAGGTCAAAAGCAGAAAACACTGAGCACCAGAGTAACAATTTACCCATTCTGAAGCATGGGTCTGTGGCTTCCTCACCAATCTCAAAGCCAAGAAAAGAATATCAAGTAATTGAAATGTATATTATAACACACAGGCAGTAAAACTGACACACTCTGCTCATAGGAGAGAACTTATGTCAGTAATTCAAGCCAACCTAGTTGTTAATGAACATTTTTAACTTGTTTCAGGACCAAAACCGATTTGAAGCAGCAAATTAGGAAGGGAGAGAAGGGTTGTAGAAGGGTATTTCCCACAAGCAGAACTTAGTATATTAACAAGATGTGACAGTATAGAAGAAAAAGAAAAGATAGAAACACCATAAAAAGCAAAGCATGAATTTAAAAAGGGCAGCGGTGGAGAGCTCTTTACAGATGTGGCAAATGGTCTTACACATGTCACAGGAACAGTCTATTGGAATTTACAGAAGACTCTTGGAAATGTTTGCTTAGTACATAAATGACTGAAACTCATACTAGAAAAATTAAAATATAATAAAAGGGTTGATTGTTGAGGGTTTAATCCTTAAGAAGCAGTACAGTTTGGCTATATAGTACAACTCACTTTCCAAGAGTTCAGAGTACCCAGATATAACTATATTTTAACCTTTTTCAAAACCATCTGAATCTTTATACAAATAAATGATAATATTACTGGTTCTCTTTGGATGCTGAAAGCATTTAAGGCAATACTTCATGTGGTTTTGTTACACTATGGTAAATTCCTAGTTCTACCCCCCTTCACTGGTGAAGTGGTCTCATTGATTTAACACTGCTATTCCTCAATTTCCACATTAGCACCAACAACTCTAGTTTTGTGCTTCTGACTGTGATTATAAGGTTTATAATCAATACTGGGGCCACAATAAAAACAAGAGCCTCTACATTCATAGCAGTTTATCAACTAGAATATTCTATTTCTTAGGGTTGGTTTTTAATTGTTTTGACATGTAACCTCATGATGGCTCTTTCCAAAAAAAAATTAGATTTTTTTTTTTTAGCGGCTCACAGTTGATATCTAACCGATGTATTCCAGTGAAGGGCATTCATATGCCAGGAGGACATGACAATTTATTGACATATGGGAGAAATAATGAGTTTATATTTATCTTTATCTTTAAAAAGGAATAAAAGAACCCTATAATATTTAATACACAGTTGACACTGACACCCTAAATTGGTCAACCTACCATAAAAGTTTTGTCAGTTTGGCTGAGGGAGGTATGTGGTTTTAACAATGCCGAGGGTCAACAGAAAAGCCTTAATTCATCTACAAGCTTTCAGCATATTATGGCCTATTGCAGTTTGTGCATGAGGCCAAATATACCTACATATATTACTTTAAAGAATAGAGTCTTTACAACACCTGACATTAGATTGGGAGAGAAGCCTGGTATATTACAGATTTTGCTGGTAACTTCTTCAAAAAGTACTTAAAAGAGTGGTTGAATTTAAAGTACAGTTGTGACATTTTTTTTAAGACAACTGTTCATGATTTATTGACCTTTCTGAGATAAGGGTTAGGTAATAGTGTGTGATCCAGTAGATTTTTTTTTTTTGCGGTACGCAGGCCTCTCACTGTTGTGGCCTCTCCAGTTGCGGAGCACAGGCTCCAGCCGCGCAGGCTCAGTAGCCATGGCTCACAGGCCCAGCCGCTCTGCGGCATGTGGGATCTTCCCGGACCGGGGCACGAACCCGTGTCCCCTGCATCGGCAGGTGGACTCTCAACCACTGCGCCACCAGGGAAGCCCAATCCAGTATATATTTTTATAAAATAAATATATTTAATAATGATGCTATTAGTGGGGAAGGGTTTTCTGTAACATTAATAAGTGAACAAAAAATTATTTTAAAATTACTTATTTCATCTTTATCTCTTCCGAGTTCCTTCCTGTTTTGTGAATTTTTATAATGTATATAATATTCAATGTTACATATATTATGTCTAATATATATTTTTATTTATATATCACATAGATATTTACAGTAATGCATCTGGTAAACAAATATATTGAAGCTGCATGCTCAAACATTTCTGCTAACAGAGATGTGTGATCAACTAACTCATGCATAATGACAGCAACATTTCATACCTGACAACCACATATTGCTGCATTCCTGGTGATATTCTAAAGCACTATGGAATCATGCTTTTATTTGCTTAGCACACTAAACTAGGAAGAGATAATATGTATCAATCAGGATGCTTTCAGTTGCAAGTAACAGTAACCTGCCAGAAGTAGTGTGGGCTTCAGACAAAGGGAGATACGGGCTCCAGGCTCCACCTTCTGTTATTTTCTTAACTTTTCCCTCTCTTTGAGTCAGCTGTAGTCCTCAGGCTGCTTGCCTCATAATCTCAAGACGATTGCCAGTAGTAGACAGGGAAATGGAATTCCTTGTTCATGTATAAGGGAAATGTGCATGTGTGTCAGAGAGAGAT
Source organism: Neophocaena asiaeorientalis asiaeorientalis (assembly GCF_003031525.2). Lineage (NCBI taxonomy): Eukaryota > Metazoa > Chordata > Mammalia > Artiodactyla > Phocoenidae > Neophocaena > Neophocaena asiaeorientalis. The sequence continues at coordinate 167,276 of NW_020172364.1, forward strand.
ACAGACAGACCAAAACCACTTTTACCCAACTGTTAAAGTGCAGGAAGCTTCTTGCCCAGAAGCCCTAAGACTTTTCTCAAGTTTTATTGGCCCAATTGGCTTAGATAAGACCTTATCTAAAGCAATCACTGTTTAGCATGAAAAGACTATCATAACTGGCCACTAAAGAGTTGGAGTGGAATGCCTATTGAAGAGAAAACCATAATGTTCACTAGATACTATTCTGCCCATTTTACAGATGCTTCCCACTTTACTTACCCCAATGGGTAAGTAAGTAGCTTACCCAAGGTTACCTTGCATATGAGTCACTGACTTGAGTAAAGTGATCATTCTTGTCCTAATCATAATTATCATTTATTGCAATTATTATTTTATTATTGCCAAAACAATGATAAAATGATGAAGATTTGTATTGCATAAAAGAGCATAATATTAGGGAAAAACTATCTACAGATAAATAGATCTAATCGATAACTGAGAAGTAAGTCAGAAACTGTCATAAATCCACGAGACTTAACCAATATAGGAGACTGGAAAAGACCAACTCTCTGATAGTAGGTTGGCCTACTCTATGGAAAAAATAAAATTAACACCCTATCTCTTCATAAATACAGAAATAAATTTCAGATAGTTTGTATAAAATGTAAAAAAAACTATAAAAGGAGAATTAATTTTAAGCAATAATTTTACTACTCTATGAGTAAAATATTTGAAAGTAATATATATATAAGTATTGAAGTTTATAATATTATAAATAAAAGAAAGCATTTACTTTTTAATATAAAAACATAAAACTATATTAATTTTAAAACATCATAATGTTAAAAGGCCAAAAATAAATGCAAAATACTAAATGGTTTTTATTTTAATATATAAATAGTTCTTATAAGTGAATAAGGTATACACACCAATAGATAAATGATAAAAGGATGAGAGATGATTCACCAAAGAAGACAATTCAAATTCCAATAAACATAGAAAAAAAATGTCCAATCCCACTACCAATTTAAAAAGTCCTTTCATTTAAAAAATAAATTTCACCAAAACAAATAAAATACCTTGTTTTGTTGATAATATCCAGTGCTGATTCGGTTTACCAGAAACCGGTACTCATACACTTTTGATAGAAATTGAATTTTTCATTTATTAAATTCACAAAAGTTTTAAAAAATAACATGCTCAACTTATGCAAAGGGGATTTGAGAAGTATATTCTTGCATTTTATTTGTGGAAGTATAAAGTGCTACAACTCTTGCAGAATTTGGAATTAAATTCTAAACAGATCAAAAATGCCTATATTCATTGACAACTAGGTTACCAAAGAAGACAACAAAAAAATGCAGACAAAAATTTGTTAGTTAAATAAAATTATGTAATAGCCGTAAGTTAGAAACAACCTAAGCATCCAAAAATAGTAAACGGTTTGATAAATTATTGTTAGATCATTCACCTGAATATTTTGCAGTCATTAAAAATTATGCTTATAAAAATATTTGTCATGAGGAAGGACTAATATGTTATTAAATGAAATGTTTATCAAATCTTAGCAAATACAATATGATCTCAGTTTTATAAAAAATATGGATATGTGTAGAAATATTCAAATGTCTTTGGAATATGGAAAGAAAGAATATTTTCATTTTTCAATTTATATCACTGTATAATTCTCAAATATTCTACATTGAGCAATTATTTTCTTATTTAAGAATGTTATGAAATCTTTTGTATTTTCAAAATTCTTGTCCTTTTGTAAGAAACAAACTCTTCTCTGCTTCATTCATGGATGTACATACTGAAGAGTTTTATGGAGATCATAAGAATACACTACAAAAATATATATTATATCTAAAGCACAACAACAACAACAAAATTTTTACATACCTACAATTGACTAAAGAGAAGTTATATATGGAAATCATACCGATAATACTACCAAAAATGTATAAGATCTGAAGCCTGTTTTAAAAAGTCTTACAGGGCTTCCCTGGTGGCGCAGTGGTTGAGAGTCCACCTGCCGATGCGGGGGACGCGGGTTCGTGCCCCGGTCCGGGAGGATCCCACGTGCCACGGAGCGGCTGGGCCAGTGAGCCATGGCCGCTGAGCCTGCGCGTCCGGAGCCTGTGCTCCGCAACGGGAGGGGCAGCGGCGGTGAGAGGCCCGCATACCACAAAAAAAAAAAAAAAAAAGTCTTACATACCTGTAGCTGATTAAATGCACTAAAGAAATCCTAATGTTTACTGAGCACCTACATACTCAAAAGTCAATCTTTTTCATACACGACCTTATTCAATCCTCCTGATAAATGTGAGTAAGGTATTATTCCATTTTTACAAAAGAAGAAACTGAGGCTTAAACGAAGTTATGTACCTACACAGCTAGGTAATGTTATAGCCAAGTTTCAAATCTAAGTCTGTTAGACTCAAAAGTTCCTAGCTTTTCACAACTCTATTCATGCTGCTCTTCAAGCAATTTATAGGGAAACAACTGATCAATTAAATGATGAATTAATTCAAAACAGTCTATAGGCAAAGCAAGCTATAGGTTTTGAGGAATAGCATGTGACCGATTTATTTGCAAAACTTTATTTTACTTTTTTGCCTGAATTATCCTGATAATTTAATTCATCTTCTAGTTTCAATTTAAGTTTCTTCTCAGCCTACAACCCTTAGAACTGATAGGAAGCTGTGTCTACAAAATGCCAGCCATGCTGTTACCTTAAACTGTCTAAAAGAATAGATCCTTCTTTTTTCATGCAGGTGTTAGACTTTATGCAGATGCCTGGGGAGTAATGGCACACTAATTATTTGTCTTCCGTGGGATTTCTTGGCTTAAACCACCATTGCCAAGGTAAAAAACAAGACATCTAAGAAACTTCAGCTAGTTAAGTATTTTATAAACAGAGGATTAACTATCATGATTCAAGTAGCTCACTGATCTCGAACTCTATATTCTCTTTTTTTTTTTACCGTGGAATCTATATGGTCTTTATTTATTAATCCAACACAAATTTATCTACAATGTGCCAAGAATTTTCTTAGGCAAGAGGATTCTGAGATATTTTGAATCAAAATATAGGTTTTGTTTTGAAAACAACCCAGCTGTTAGCTCTTTGAAAAAAATTTAGTTGGAGAGACTCTGATTCTCACTTGCTGGACCATACAAGGTCAGTCTTTTGACTACTCTGTACTTTAGAGTCCCTATTTATAACTAAACAAATTTGCAACACATACCAAAGAAATCCTGTATGATTTACAGTTGTTCAAGCAAACAAGAAAACTCTGCTTCAGTTTCTGTGAGCTATCTAAAGGATAAAGACAAAAGGCCTATCTCAAATCCATCAGGTTTTGAACAGCATCTTTTCAACATAATACAATAAAGACATATATAAAAGACAAAATACACCTTCCCATTCTAAAACATTTCCTTTAGTCCATATGTACTTTAAATAATCTTGTATTAAGTTTCTCCTGCAACTTTCAATGTTCAGAGTAAATCCATCCTGGCACAGTGTTTGTTCTAAGTCAACAGCAGCAGCAGCAGGAGCATAATATAGTAGTTTCACTGTTACTTCCAGAGTCTATAAAGTCCCAGTGCTATTGCCAGGCAAGTGAACACTGAGGCTGGAAGGTAACGAATTGTCTCAAGCTTGTTAGACTCTATTAGGGTTTTTAAACAAGCAATTTCAGTGTCAATTTTGTTACCGGTCTCTGAAATATAACTCTGGTTTTGGTTTCATTTTTGGTAAATTCTGTGGTTGCTTCCATAAGTTTCTTTTCTTGATCTGTAAACATATCTGTTACTCTGCTCCTTCCTAGGTTGATATCCAGTTTATTATCTGCTCTGATTCGACTGGTTTTATTTATCAGTTGTTGCTTAACTTGTTCTAATTCAATTTTCATTTTCTGGTTCTCTGCTCGCAGATTTGCAAATTCACTTTTCTCTAGGACGACCATGTCTTTCCTGATGGAGTCCAAATGAGCCATTAACTGTTGTACTGTTATTTCCTGTTGAACTTGAGTGACCATCTCCTTATAGATAGTATGGAGGCTGACATTTGATAAAGTGGTTAAAGCTGATACAATTGTTTCTGCTTGTGCTTTGTCAAATCCATGAGTTTCCAAGTCCTGAACCAATGCACGGTATCAAAAGTTAATTACCTTTGTCCTAAAGGAGTTATGTCCACTCGCCTCATATATTATCCTTCTTTGGTTGTGGCAGTGAAGAAATCTCTCCGCAGGGCCGGGGAAATAGGCCCGCGGGTAGTCGAAACCCGGAGGCCCCCGCTGCCTTCATGAACGCAGGAGCCGCCAAACCCAGTGGCTCCACATGTCCTCGGCTTTGCAGCTGGTGAGGGAGGGCAAAAGCTCAAACTCTGCATTCGTTTTGATACATTTGACAAAACTCTATTGCTAGTGAATTCCACCTCACTAGTGAATTCCACCTTGCAAGTTTCAGAATAGATTTATTTTAAAGGCATCATAACACCATATAATTACACACTGAATTTTAAAATTAATAATGCTGGATACACAAATAGTATTTTTCATCCAGTTCTCTCAAGGAGAGAACAACACTTTGTCATTAAACTTTGACAGGAGGAGAGATGACCCCATTTGAAAATCACTGTGGACGGACCTGAAAATAATACTTTCCTCTGGTATCTTACAGCAGCAAATTTCCAAAATCATTTGTATACCTTTTAGTTGTGATGCTAGGTTTTGTTTGCTTGGTATTCTTTTCCAACATCCATTTTGAACGTGAGCATAAGTATGTTTGTTAACTTTGAAAGATTTCTCCCAAAGAGAAAGAAAAATGGCCAGTTTGGATTCAGGGCAAAGATGAGGGCAAAAAAGAGCTATGTGTCTCCTTTCCCCATTCCACCATACTTTCCTAAGACAACTCCACTTTCACCCCACACATCACCACAAATACTTATTTGTAATTTTATTTGTGTTAATAACTTATACTATCAAGACGCTGTTTTTAAAACTCCATTTAGTTATGTACAAAACTTATATCAAAACACTATGAAGATCTTAACAACAGAAACTAAAGAGCATATTTAATTTTTCAGAACTAAGTTAAATGCTATTTGAGTATGATAACCAATCCTCCCCAACACAGGATGCAATTCTCTTTAAAAAAAAAAAATCTGTTTATCAATATATTTTATGAAATGGCTTGGGAGTGTTCTTTATTTTATCTTTTACAATATGAGCTGCGGTTGAAGTTGCTTTTCAAAATAGTGCTTTGATAACTCTCTTAACACCATGGCATGAAAGGGTAGAGCCTCATCAATACTTACTCAGGCTTCAAAGACATGGTAACCAGATGTTCTAAGAAACTAGTGATCTACTTTACTTGAGAAAAGTAATATTAACAGAAATTAGTCTTCAGTTATTGGGAACTTTGGACTTCAAAACCCTCTAGAAATAAAAACTTTTCACCTGTCCTTAAAACCAAGAGGTCAAGTATTCATTGGCCAATAAAGACGTCCCCCCATCAGCTAGAAAACACTCATTGAAATCCAATTAACTCTTTCACACAGACAACCTTCATTTTCTATTTTATCAGAAGGTTAAATTTACCATTCTATACTCCAATAAAAGTTAAGTTGTTTTGATCTGATAATTGTAAGATGTACTGTATGTATCTTAATTTGTAAGTTTTTAATGCTAAAGCTCAAAGCTGTTCAGATTTAACAGGAGTGCTGGAAATGAGGTACAAAATGCTGGAATTCAAATTAACCAATAAATATATTTTAATATATATCAGCAGGACTCTAGAGGATTCCATTAATGTTGAAAAATAGAAAGGATTTAGGTTAATTTGGTAAGAAGGCAGGTCAGAACGTTTACAACAGTGGTATAGAATTGTATAGAGATGCAAAATTTTTCAAGAGAGCAGAATTTTTTCAAAAACGCTGACTCTAGCTGTCACAGTCCTGCCTTGGCTAAATCCAGTGGAGAGATAGGAGGACTTTCTAATTTGCTTTCCCTCTATTTTAATAATAGCTGTGCATAAGTAATTTATGAAAGGCCAACCAGGCAGTGGGCAACAGAAAATTAAACTCATTTTATCTGAAAGCAGGTGGATTTCTATATATCATTAGCATGCATAGAATTCTCACAATGTTATTTCTCATACTGATGGAATGTAACCAAATAATATATGAGTTTTTTGCTTATGCACGAGTGAAATTTTTAGATAAAAGTGCCAGCCCCAATGGCAATTTTCTGCAAAACGAAAACTAATTCTGCGAAGCTTCTTATTACTGGAAAGACTCATTTGGCTTGCATTAGAGACTGACATAAGTGACTTTAGGATTTTACTAACAGATTAGATGAGATGTGCCACATACTGTAATATCATTAGAGAATGTAACAGCACTGGAACGCTTTGGGGCACTTATTAAGGGTACCGGCACAAGTAAATTGTTTTCCTTTATGACACAAACTTTTGAATTTTTTCTCTGATTAGAATGCTTTATTTTTATGGATTTTTTTTCTGACACTTAAAACAACTTTTATTTTACACTCCCCAAAATTGCACACAAATTATGTTTTGCATGATTCAGCTCAGTGTTACTAAATGCATTATCTATGCCTTATTTCATGAATATCACCTAGGCAGAGGGTAGATATGTATTAAGAAAACAGCTTACACAATACTAAAATCAGAACTCCTCTAACAGAATATTATCCTAACTTACAGCAAAGACTAATCTTCATGGCTCTGAGGAATTTTTGCTATTAGTACCTTTCACTAACTCAATGCTTGTGTGGGTTCTATTCTTAGCCTCTAACAAGATCTTAAAATGGGATCATTAAAAATGGTTATAATATGACTACACCTATTGTTCTGTTTAACTTCCATCCTAAAATTCATTCAAGTATATGAAATATTATCACCTTTTTATTTTGATGCATCTTCCCTTATCAAAAATTATGTATCAAGCAAAATATTTCTTGCTAAGGTAGGCAGAAATGTAGGGTGAAGGCGGAAATGCTTGTCACTTTATAAAAGAAGCTTTGGGAAAAGCTGGGGGTATCAGGAGAATGACTTTGTGCTCAATATTTTGTCCTTTCTGAGTTATCTTTTCCTGATATAAGTTTTTACCTCTTCCTGAATATGGAGAGGGTTTTTTTCCCCTTCTTTCTAAAAGTTCTTTTACATTTCATCATCAGAGAAGGAAATTGAGAAAAATGTACTGCACACCAAGTTACCTAGAGAAGAGCAGCCATAGGAATGAGGTGGGAGTGTGCATTCAGTGTCCCGGTCTATAGAGTGGTGAGGTTAAGTGTTGTGGAGTCACACCAATGGGAGGTTGATCCCCACCTCTGCTACTTTACTACCCGTCTGACTTTAGGCAAATGCCTTCCCTTCTCTGAGTTTTTATTTCCTCACCTATTTGATGGGATCACGATAGCACTGACCTCGAAGTTTCTCTCTGAAGATCACATGCAACTGGATCACCCTCCTATTTATATTCTATCTCTACAGTGGAAGGGAGGCTCCTGCAAAGAGGATGACCCAATGGGTTGAGAATCCTATCAGACCAATTCTGGTAGATGTTCCAGATTTTTACAAGAACTCAAGATTGTATTAGTTAAAAAATAGAATGTGAAAATAATTAATGAGACAGTCCTCCATGAATGATCCTGACTCTTCAATCTAGGAATGACTGAAGTCAGTCACTGTTAGGCTCAAAAGTCACCTCTTCTGAGAACTGGGTTGAGTTGAGTTAGTCACAGCCATCTGTGTGTCCCTAATGCTATTTTAATTAGCGCACTTATCACCCTGCATGGCTATTATTTCCTTAAATATGTTCCTCTGAGCTCTTTGAGGGCAGGGACTGTCTTTTCAACTTCTTAACTTTCTCTGCCAGTGCATTACTCGATATATAGATGTCATTAAAATGAGTGTCTATGAAGAAACAGACTCACAGACATAGAGAACAGACTTGTGGTTGCCAAAGGGGGCAGGAGGAGGGAAGGACTGGGAATTTGGGATTAGCAGATATAAGCTATTATATATAGGATGGATAAACAACAAGGTCCTACTGTATAGCACAGGGAACTATATTCAATATACTGTAACAAACCATGATGGAAAAGAATATGAAAAAGAATATATATACGGACAACTGAATCACTTTGCTGGACAGCAGAAATTAATACAACATTGTAAATCAACTATACTTCAATAAAATAAATTTTAAAAAAAATGAGCCTTCAAGGACTTCCCTGGTGGTGCAGTGGTTAAGAATCTGCCTGCCAGTGCAGGGGACATGGGTTCGATCCCTGGTCCGGGAAGATCCCACATGCATCATGGCAACTGAGCCCGTACGCCACAACCACTGAGCCTGCACTCTAGGGCCTGCGAGCCACAACTACTGAGCCTATGCACCAAGAGCCTGTGCTCTGCAACAAGAGAAGCCACCGCAATGAGAATCCCGTGCATCACAATGAAGAGAAGCCCCCACTTGCTGCAACTAGAGAAAGCCCACACACAGCAACTGAGACCCAACACAGCCATAAATAAATAAATAAATAAATAAATTTTTTTAAAATGAGCCTTTTGAGCACTTGTAAAAATGTTTGAAACCTGAAAAAAAATTTCATTACAAAAAACTTTAAAAGTAAATTAAGTGCTGAATTAAATTTCCACAAACTGACACCATCATATCTTCTTCACTACCTGTGAAATTTAATATTCATAAAACATCATTACATTAAAAAAAGAGTAAGGTATATTTTCTTATCACCAAAATTTCTGAGGATGCACAATGATTACCAAGAAACCATAGTCAATCTTAAAATAAACAAGCTATACATAGCTAAAAATTTTTGGACATAAAAGTATTACAATCCTTTTAAATTATTGTTGCAGGAAAAAAATACATAGTTGAAGTGGGATGTCAGTACAATTCGATATGATATGATGTTGGGTAGGGTCTATAAAAGTGTTAGGCCCAGGACCTTGGAGGTCTTTAACAGCCTGATAACAGTGCAAGAGTAGGCCAGAATTTAAACAGGCTGGCTGGAGCATGGTGAGACTAATCAAGAAAAGCTTCTTAGTAGAGGTTTCCCTGATATGCAGTATAAGGGTGGGGAAAGAGAGATGGTTTGGAGAAGGGACGCTATGCCTCACCAGAACTAATCTCATAAGTAAGCAAAGTAAAAGACGGAGTATTTTCTGAGGTGCTGGATGAGACCCTTTGACTCACCTGCACCCCCGGCACCCCCCAAGAAACCTTTTCCAATATGTCTTCTGAGACCTAAAATTCTACCAATAAAGAATAATTTTATTATCTAAAACTCATGTCAGCTAGTAAATGTAGATGTGCCTGACAGATCTAACCCTTTAAACAATATCATTGATTTAGAATGAATTGTGGGTTTTAAATCTTCTTTGGGATTAGATTTGTCAGGAAGAAAAAGGGAATGAGGGCACTAAATGACCAAGCAGGGATAAGACTGGAGAGGGTTGGGAAGCCAGCTCTCAGGATTCTACTGTGGACTGCATTAGAAACAGCTTGCATTCCTGGGCAGAATCTGAGACAAACAGAAATTGTACTGAACCATCTGTTGGTGAAGTGTGAGTTGTATTTGATGCAAGAACCACGGAGGGCTGGTGAATTGTGGAGCAGCCTGGCCAAATAACAGGTATGGAGAATTACCTGAGCCAGGGAAAGGAGCAGGGAACGAAAATAGCAAACAGCAGCAGTCACATTTTTATTGAGCTGCTGCAAAAGAGAAGACACAGATTAATCCTATAAAGATGCTAAAGACAGGACAGTCATCTTAACATATCTATAGCTCGTTGTTTTATATATTTAATTCTCAGGGATTACCCATATGTCCCAACTAATAGGCGGACTAAAGTGGTCTCTAGTAGAAACCTAGCAATGTTTAATGGCTACTCCAAAGTTGAATGCATGTGTAATTTTTAAGGTTAGCGACATCTGGGAAAACACCTACCAAGACACCATATATTTAAAAGAAATTTAATTCAAGTTAACAAATGGATCATACAGTATAATGCCAAGAGATTGGCAGACAAAAAGTAATGAGTATTTGTTATAATAACTATAAACGGAGTATAACCTTTAAAAATTGTGAATCACTATGTTGTACACCTTAACATGTAATACTGTACAGCAACTATACTTCAATTAAAAATTGGTTTAAAAAAAAACTATTTGTGACTCTCTGTGTGTCTCAGAAACTTCAAGGAGGCGTGGAAATACTCAGACCTCACTGTTGGGATTTAGTAAACCAGGAATTCACAGCAAGTCTTTGAGCTCAAAGCCATATTTCTTATTAATACATAAATTTATTTCATTCTTAACCTTAAAATGAATATCTATGCGGTAGTTGAGAGAAGAGTAGTTATTTTTCTTTGTTGTTTTATATCATTATTTATCCTGTGTCTTCCATGGGTAAAATGATTGGTACCCAAAGTGCTATCAATGAGTTCCCCGATTCTCCCCACAACATTCTATTTCCTAATCTCTTTTCTCTGTTCTCACCATAAAATGCTAAATCTCATACCCTATGATATTCAGACAATTTCAGCTCAATCAAACTGAGGGAAGCATAGAAATATTCTGCTACAGTTTGTCTCTAATCTATCTTCTAATTTGAGGGGTCTAATTATTGATCTCCACAGGACTTTAAGGAATGTTATGAAAATGGGTTAACATTTATTTAAGGAGGATTCATCAAGGATCTTATTTAAAACAAACAATTTCATCCTTTCAAAATCAGGGAATGGAAAAAAAGGATATTTTTCTCAAAGTATGAATGCCACAAGGGTTTCTCACATTGATTCATTGCTTATCGATAAAAACAACTTAAGCTGATTTTTGTCGCTTATAGAGTAAGTGTAAAATGTTCCACCAAAATAGGTAATGACATTTTTTTGTGTCCATAAATGTGCATGTAAGTCCAATTATGTATTTGTTGTCATTTAAACATCACCACTATTATTGAAACAGAAGTGCCAGTACTAATTCTTGCTGTCACATTTTCCAAAAATGAAAATAAGGCTTTTAAGTAAAATGCCAAGGTTTTCAATCTGAATTATTCATTCTTTGCATGGCCTTAGCAGAACGCCCTCAGCAAAATAGCTAAACAAAAGCCTACCAGGGTTCTGGTTTCTAATCTGGTTAAGAAATACATTATAGGATTTTTTTTTTAACTTCACAGTTAATGGAAAAGTTTTCCTTTCCTGAAACTCTGCAAAGAGTTCAAGAAAGCTTCTCTAACTGCCACAGTTTCCATTTAATTGAAGTGCCATGAGGAGACCTTGAAAACGGTGGCATTAGTCACACAGCTAAACAAACTACCTTTGATGGTACCAGATGACCAATCAGAACCATTCCCCAGATGATCTTTGTGGGAATAGCATTCCATTAATAATAACTGAAGCAATGATCTTTCATGCCACCTTTCTTTCATGCAAGACCACTTCACTGGTAATCTCTTAGGGGAACTATTAGCTACTTCAATGTCCTTCATAGAGGACACTCTGCCTGCTCCAACATTTTTTTCACTGTAACATTTTTTTTCCTCTCTCCCACAGAAGTGCCTTTTAGAAATTAAAATAATTTTCACTGTGGCTCTAGCAGGGATATAGGGAGTGAAGAAAAGAAGAAATGGGTGGGAGAATAAATGAGTTGAGACGAAAAACACCTTTTCTCCGACACCTAGCTCTGAATTTCAAGATTATCAAAGAAAAGTATTGCACTAAATTATAATATCCAGTAGTTGTTCATCTTAGCTACTCTTTGCCATTAAGGAGAATAAATCTATGTGTTTCTAAATGTTTCAAACTAATTATGAGTAATCGTTTTGCAGAGTTTTCTAAATTCTGATCTTAATACTTGTATTAATCTTATAGTTATTAAAAGAAGCTGGGAGAGTGAGAGGATGAGAGGGTCATCAGAAGTAGTCCAGGCTGTACCCCCAGCTACCTACCATACCATGAGCTCCACGTTGGGGGTCTGTGTATTATTTGTCTTCTCATGTCCAGTTCTTTGCATAGCGTAGGTGCTCAATAAATGTTTTATGAATAAATTCTCTACCGTAGGGGACAAACCAGGGATGAAATCAGCCATTATGTTGCTAAATATTCTATAGCCTGCACAGTAGCTGCCTTCGTCATTTTTTTTATATTGACATGAACGTTACCACTACTTTATTTTAATACAATGTTTTACTCATACTAACTTCTTTCTCTTATAGGAGCTTGTTACATTTTCAGGAGTGTGGTTAGATCAATTTACACAAACTCTCAGCAATGGAGGCCATAATTTGGAAAACACTTTCCATTAGCTGAACTGTGCAGAATAACTCATGTGGTGTAATCTCTTCCCTGCTCCTGCCCCCCAACCAGCTGGCTAACTGGTTGATAAATCATCAAGCCTACGAAATATTTTCACAGTTCCAAACTTCCTGCATCAATTTGCACATCTAACGTGGTGAATATATAACCAAAGGATATTAGGGAAGTATCAGTCATTCATATTTTTAATCATTAAATATTACCATATCCAAAGTCTGAATTGACTGATTGGTTTGTGTAATAGGATGAAACTTTGATATATTAACAAGATTTCCCCTTTCCAAGACTATTATGTCATTCTGTGACTCTTCTCAATTGATCAGAGCTAGGCATTACTCAGGGAAGGAGGGATGACTAGAATGCAGAATATACAGACGTTCAATTCTTGTTTTCTGATTGCTGTAAGAGGCTCTTAGAACTTATGGCTTTAAAAAAAACAAAACAAAACAAAATAAAAAACCATTTTTATTATGGGAATTCTCAAACAAAATACAAAGGCAGAGAGACTAATACAATAAACTCCTACCTATGCACCACCCAGTTTCAACTATCATCAACTCAAGGCCAGTTCTGATTAATCTACACCCTTACCCACTCCGCTTCTGCCTTGAAGTTTCAGAGGCAAATTCTGGACACCATATAATTTCACTCACAAATATTAAGTACATATCTCCAAGATAAAGACTTCTTTGTGATTCCCTTTTTCTGCACCTGTTTGTTTGTTCTACAAGACATATTAGCTGGAAAAGACTCATTTTTTTAAAGAAAATATAACCACAATAAATACCATTATCACATTTAAAAATTAAACAGGGGCTTCCCTGGTGGCGCAGTGGTTGAGAGTCTGCCTGCCAATGCAGGGGACACGGGTTCGAGCCCTGGTCTGGGAAGATCCCACGTGCCACGGAGCAGCTGGGCCCGTACTAAAAATTAAACAGTAATTCTTTAATATCATCAAATATTTTGTCAGTCACATTTCTCTGATGGCTCTTAAATGAAACACACAACTTTTTACTTGCAAAATCTGGACTTAAAGCATTTCAAAAATCCAATCTCTGGAGGATTCAGGACATAAGGTTTATCCATTTAAAAAAAATTGGAAGGAGACTAGGTGAGGAGACATAACATCTACTCCGAAGGCTAAACATAGGTTGTCCAGACTGGGGGAAGGTAAAGCAGGGTGAGGGGATAGACAAGAAAGAAATTGTGCTAGATGTTTTAAATGGATTGGAGAGTGGATCCTGCACCCAACTCTTTCAGCCAAGCCCCAGAAATTCTTGGTGAGTTCCATTTAAACCTTCCAGGATTAGATGCAAACCTGAATTAAATTGAAATTGAATCTCTGCAAAAACAGTAATTCTTTAATATCATCAAATATCTTGTCAGTCACATTTCTCTGATGGCTCTTAAATGAAACACACAACTTTTTACTTGCAAAATCTGGACTTAAAGCATTTCAAAAATCCAATCTCTGGAGGATTCAGGACATAAGGTTTATCCATTTAAAAAAAATTGGAAGGAGACTAGGTGAGGAGACATAACATCTACTCCGAAGGCTAAACATAGGTTGTCCAGACTGGGGGAAGGTAAAGCAGGGTGAGGGGATAGACAAGAAAGAAATTGTGCTAGATGTTTTAAATGGATTGGAGAGTGGATCCTGCACCCAACTCTTTCAGCCAAGCCCCAGAAATTCTTGGTGAGTTCCATTTAAACCTTCCAGGATTAGATGCAAACCTGAATTAAATTGAAATTGAATCTCTGCATCTCACAGGAATAAGAGCTAGAGATAGATATTAATTCTACCTGTAGAAGAATAAAGTGCTTTTTGACACACCTGGGTGTGTGGCCTGTAAATTTATTCTCAGTCCACTCGATTTGTTGTTCTAAATGGAGAACTGGGCCTGTGGGTTTGACCTGCTCTACATGGCTGGCCGCCCTCTTGGAGGACACAAAAATAATATTCAATCACATAGATTTCCTGGAAGAGTTGTGTTCTTACCTGAATGTCCCAAATGAAAGTACTATCACCCCTGAGAATGGTCCCCTTGGGCCCTATAAAAAAGAAAGTTTCTAAATTCTCATTCCTGGAGTTATTTGGTTTTCCAGTTGTAAATTTCATACAATGCCAAAATAACAGGCAAGCAAATACAATAATAATAATTTGTTTTTTTAAACATCAAGATATATTTCAGAACACTTCAGTGACAAAAGATTTGATCTACTAAAGAATCTTCTTCCGGGTGTCCCCTCCACCGTTTTCTCTTGAAACGGATTCAAGAAAAAAAGAATCCGTTTGATAGCTAAACACTTCAGACCACAAAGTTAACGTTAGATTACACATATCTTACAACAAACGCTACCTCGATCTGTGAAAATAATAGTTATTTTAATAAGTGTAAGACACTGTTAAGCGCTTTATATGTGTTGCCTCATTTATTTTCATAAAAGCCCTTTGAAATAGCTGCTGTAATCCCCAATTTATAGATGAGGACACCAAAGTCAGACAGCTAACTAGTGGAAGAACCAAGAGGCTCACACAGTCTAGTGTGTCACTCATTGGAGCCTACAGGTCTTAACAATGCACTACCCTGAATCCCTCTCTTGGTAATTAAAAAAAAAAAAAATCTTCTCAAGAATATGGTCTCCACACAGACATAGAGAACAAACGTATGGACACCAAGGTGGGAAAGGGGAGGTGGGATGAATTGGGAGATTGGGATTGATATATATACACTAACATGTATAAAACAGATAACTCATGAGAACCTGCTGTATAGCACAGGGAACTCTATTTAGTGCTCTGTGGTGACCTAAATGGGAAGGAAATCCAAAAAAGAGGAGATATATGTACATATGGCTGATTCACTTCGCTGTACAGTAGAAACTAACACAACATTGTAAAACAACTATACCCCCAATATAAAAAAAAAGTAAAAAAAAAAAAAAAAGAATATGGTCTCCAAGTGACATTTCCTTGAACTCTTAACTATTCATATTTTTATCTTGAATTCCCAGTTTCAACTTCAAAGTATACAGTGAGAACAAAAGATACTTAAAAAGTAAGTTCTTCAGAATCCTAACCTATATTGATGCTTTACTATTGTTTTTTAAACTACAATAAGCTTTGTATTTATTATTAAACTGCTTTTTCAAGCTAGAAGTATAGAATTTGACCTGGTATTCATGACCAGGGTTTCTGTAATTCCAAGTCAGAGTTATGAAAGAAAATTATGAGACAATGGTTGATAATATTGAAAAAAATCCATATTTACAGGAGATTTTTTTCAAGTGACTTACTATGATGTCTATTCATGGGAAGAAAGCCTTTGAAAAGACAAGTATATAAAGAAGTTATCCTACAGTGAACAGAACAAAGCCCATTAATGACAATGATGTGAACATTCAAGAAATTATTAAAAGGACCTTTCACTTTGAGGGAAAATTAATTTACCCAGAATTTAGTGCAATTGTTGAAATAAGAAAATCAGAGAGGCAAGGCAGCAGACCTTGTGGCCAAAGTATTGCCTAAAGTAATAGCAGTTATGAAGGAGACAGCATTCTGCTTTTCTCTTCTACGTTTTGTCAAAAAGCACTGGAGGCATATACGTTAGTGGCTCTTAACATTGTTATTTCTTTAACAACATAGTTTTTTTTTTCTGCCAGAACTTAAAATGATCAATAGGTCTACAGATTTTTATCTCTTTTATCTATACATATTTTAAAACTCTTAATTCCTGAATTTTAGAGGAAAACAGTTTTATTTCATAAAATTGAGGTTTTCTTTTACGAAATATTTAAATACATAGAGCCTTGCAGAAAAGAAGTAGGTGTTTATCAGGGACACTTGCCTCCAGGCAGAGAGATAGCTTCTCTGTCTGGCTCCCTCCACAATGAGTAGCCATTTTTGTCCAGGAAAGTATCTTCATAGTTCTAATGCCATATAGGTGTTTCTCTCCCCAGGCTCATCAACAAACCAACAAAGAATAATACTGGAGGGAATTCCCTGGCGGTCCAGGGGTTAGGGCCTTGCACTTCCACTGCAGGGGGCACGGGTTCGATCCCAGGATCCCGCATGCCGCACAGTGTGGCTAATAATAATAATAATATTGGAAACCAGGGAGGATAAAAAGAAATATTAGACACGTCCCCTGACCTCAAATTTCATATAGTCCCCCCTGCTTAGGGAGAAATTTCCATTTTCTCTGCTTGTCAATGTGTAAATTGAAACCTTGGACCCCTTCAAGGTTGGGGTCTGTGGACTGCTCCACAGAAGAGAGGACACAGCAAAAAAAATAGCAAAGAAAAAACTAGCTAATTCTTGAATTTCAGAGTGAGCAGGTCAGACTTCATCAATTTAAATGGTGATTTAAGAAATTCTCAGGGATCATTTCCATATAAGAGGAAACTCTAGTGAATGAGTTGAGTTGTGTGTCTAATGTTCTTATTAGACCATAAACACTTCATAAATTCAGAAAAAGATGGTGCTATGTAATACAGTAGTCAGGGAAATTTTCACCCTGGGTATGCCTGAGATGTGAATTTCTCCTTGAAGGACGGGTTAATTTCAGATGAAAATAGATTGGTTATCTGATTCAAGAACTAGTGTAAGCAAAGAGCATAGATGATACGCTCAAGATTCAGCAGTGACTTAACACAACATTGTTAATCAACTATACTTCAATTAAAAAAAGAAAGATTTAGCCGTGATCATGTAGGTTCCCAGGAGAAGCCCACCTGAGTGGGAATCTATCAGGATGATCACAAAGCCCATTATATGCCCTTACCCAGTGTTTTAAGTGCTGACTTCTTTCATAAACATCACTGTGTCATGGATGGAAAATCGCTCTTTTTTTTGTTTCTTTTTTTTTGGCCGTGTGGCGCAGCACGTGGGATCTCAGTTCCCTGACCAAGGATCCAACCCAGTGCTCCCTGCAGTGAAAGCAAGGAGTTAATCTCTGGACCGCCAGGGAAGTCCCGGAAAATAGCTCTTAATTATAGGCTGGATTTAGCATCATTGTTTTATGAATTTACCTCCAGTCCTTTACACCATAAAAGAGCCATGAACTCCATCAAATATGTGTGCTCCCTGCTTCCAGCTGAAAATCTGGAATCTCCTAAGCCTTTGCGTTTCATGGAACCCTTACCCCTCAAGAATTACCTCAACCATAACTTTATACCTGAAATATTTCTGATACCTCCAATTTCTGAAACACTACCCCTCATTCACTATAACATTCACTATGTTAATTATAAATGTAACTGTAAGGAACGGCACCAAGAAACGGAGGAGAGCTTAAACAAGCTTTATTTGGGAACGCTCCCGGGCGAGGTTCAACTAGTCCGAGAGAAAGGGGCCAGAGAAGTCGCGCTCGGGCAAGGGTTTGGGCAGAATTTATAGGGGAAGAAGGGAAAGGGGTGTGGTGAATCCGGGAGGGCGCAGGGTATTCCTTATTTGGTGGTCTTTTCGGGTATCGTGGCAATATCTGGTGCGGGTCGCATCATTCTTGGGACCATTAGTCCCGCCCCTCGAAAGGCGGGAAGACTGGGCTGGGTGGAAAGTCCCCAGGTGAGTTCCTGGAACTGGGTGGTCCGGAAAGTTTCGGTCTGATGCAACCTGTGAGTCTGATTGCGTTCCCCCGCCTCGGGCCAGTTGGCCTTACAGTAACCTAATTAACATTATCACACAACTATAATCATCTGTTTACCCATATCTCTCCCGTACCAGATGATTGTTCTTCAAGGACATAAACAATATCTTATTCACCTTTTGATTCTGAGCTCCAAGTCCAATGCCTGGCATATGTTAAATATCTAAATAAAGTTTCTGTTTTTTGGAAGAGAAGAGGAGGAATGAACTTCCACTGTGAGTACCAAGGTGACCTCAATTAGGCAGATCAGAAGCTATGAAGGTAAAAATAAGAACAGAGAAAGGAAGCACAAAATTTTTTCCCCTAGAGGAGCAGTACTAGACTAAATCGTGACTAAGGCATTTTGACTTTAAAGGCTTCTTCTTTTCTTTTTTTTAAATTTTATTTATTTTTGGCTGCTTTGGGTCTTCGTTGCTGCACGCAGGCTTTCTTTAGTTGAGGCGAGTGGGGGCTACTCTTCGTTGCGGTGCGCGGGCTTCTCACTGCAGTGGCTTCTCCTGTTGTGGAGCACAGGCTCTAGGCACGCCCGTTTCAGTAGTTGCAGCACACGAGCTCAGTAGTTCTGGCACACAGGCCCTAGAGCGCGTGGGCTTCAGTAGTTGCAGCGTGTGGGCCCAGGGCATGTGGGCTTCAGTAGATGTGGCTTGCAGGCTCTAGAGCGCAGGCTCAGTAGTTGTGGTACACGGGCTTAGTTGCTCTGTGGTATGTGGGATCTTCCCGGACCAGGGCTTGAACCCATGTCCACCTCGCAGCATGCCCTGCAGTGGAACGTTTCCCTGCAGTGGAAAAGTGAAGTCTTAACCACTGCGCCACCAGGGAAGTCCCTAAAGGCTTCGTATTAGGGCCTAGCCTCTAGGACCCCTGGTTCCCCCATGATGTCCTCAGCTGCTGTGAGCTTTTCACTTGGATTTGCCCTCCCCAGGCTTCATCCTACATCCCACGCCTTTTCCTATTTCCTCTTTCCCAAATCCACCATTCTAGTTTCTCTCTTAGCTTACTGCTCTCTGCTAGCAAACCTAAAACTTCAATGTGTGGAAATATGTCATTATGTATCCCAAGTGTGTTCCCCTGAGATGCTTCATTCAAAAGGATTTTCCTGTTAAATTTAGGAAATGTTTATACACAACCTCACCCTTGAGGACAAAATGTACATTAAATATTAAAGGCTCAGAGAAGTCTTACACTAGAAAACTTTATTGATTTTTTTTAATCCTGCATTTTCCAAAATTATTTGTCAATGAAAGCTTTTTTAATACCACCTCTTAATGTCCCATAGGACTCCTGTTCCACAGAACACACCCCAGGAAACACCAGGTAAGGATTAGCAGTTCAAGTGACTTACTTGAATCACAACAGGTATTTTCTAACGTGGTCTGAAGGGATACATGCACCCCAGTGTTCATTGCAGCACTGTTTACAATAGCCAAGACATGGAAGCAACCTGAATGTCCATTGACAGAGGAATGGATGAAGCAGATGTGGTACATATATATAATGGAATATTACTCAGCCATAAAAAAGAATGAAATCATGCCATTTGCAGCAGCGTGGATGGACCTAGAGATTGTCATACTGAGTGAAGTAGGTCAGAGAAAGACAAATATTGTATGATATTGCTTATATGTGGAATCTAAAAAGAAATGATATAGATGATCGTATTTACAAAACAGAAATGGACTCACAGACTTAGAGAAATGGTTACCAGGTGGGGGAAGGGTGGAAGGATGGGATAGTTAGGGAGTTTGGGATTGACATGTACACAGTGCTGTATTTAAAAAGGATAACCAACAAGGACCTACTGCTCAATGATGTGGCATCTTGGATGGGAGGGGAGTCTGGGGGAGAATCAATACATGTATATGTATGGATGAGTCACTTTGCTGTGCACCTGAAACCATCACAATATTGTCAGTCGGCTATACTCCAATATAAAATAAAATGTTAAAATAAAAGAAAAACCTATGAGCCTTACACCTGATTTAAAAAAAAAAAAAACAGGTATTTTCTAAAGACTGTGTTTTAACCCAGAGGCCTGATTCTTTAGTAGGAATTTCAGGTGATTACTTGTGGTAGACCTTGTGGGTAAAGAGTCTCTGTGGAGTGCTTCAGATTATGTCATGATGGAGAAACTTTTTTATATCTTTATTATGTGCCAAGCAACATACTATATGTTTTCAAGTATCTTTTTCCAGTTAATTCAAAAAACAATCCTATGAGGTAGTTATATGTTTACCCATTTTAAAAATGAGGAAACTGATCTCAGAGGTTAAGTAGTTTGCCCAAGATCACACAGTTCATAAATGGCAAAGGTGAGTCAAATCCAGTTCTTATAGTATTAAATCTCATATTCTATCATTTTCACACTACCTGAATTTCTAGGTCAGTATTTCTCAAAGCTTGGTCCTAAGTTGCTTAGCAAAAATCCAGATTCCTGGGGGACTTCCCTGGTGGTCCAGTGGTTAAGACTCCACTTTTCCACTGCAGGGCATGCTGCGAGGTGCAACCAAAAAAAATTTAGATTCCTGGGACCTATCCAGATGTAATAAATTAGAGTTTTGTGGCTGGACAAGGACCAGGTGGTTTTAACAAGCTCCTCAGTTGATTATTACTCAGTTTATTAACACTAAAGTTTGAGAACCACAGTTCTAGCTATATATTATTTTTACCACATTGCACTACCATCATCCAACTAATTAATCAATCAACACATTATAATGTTGGTCCTGACTCACATTGCTGTACTCTCAAGGCCAGCCCAATCAAGTCTCCATCCTACATTGTCTTTGAATATTACAGTATAGCTTCCCCGAGTAAAGCAACTTATACCCTGAAGATGAAAGAGACAACAAATGAATCTTCTCACTTTGAATGCATTGTTTTTGTTGATGATATAGGCACTCCCCACTTCAACTGGCTACCCCAGTGAAATAACATATCTCAATTGGCAAAAATTTGAGAGCAAAAGATACCCAAAGAAAGGCAGTGTTTGAAATAACCAAAGAAACTCAGGGCTTTTGGCTTTCTTCTCCTGAGTGATTTGTAAAAGGTTTTGCTTCTTTTATTGCTGATGCCTTATATATATTAGTATATTCCTCTTTACTAATTCCCTAGACAAACCAGCAGTTCTTTCTGTTAAATGATTTGCCATCAAGTACAAAAAGGTCAAGTAACTGTCATTTTCTCTTCACTGGATCATGTGAAATATTTCAACTCTACACTGATGTGCTCTGGCCAAGAAATAAGAAAAAATAGCTAAAGTGTGTACAAATTTGTGTGGAGAGGGCAGGGGTGAGAGAGAGAGAGAGAGGAGGAGAGTAAATACGTCCTTCTTCCCCCTTGTCTTTTTGTTTCTGAGTTAGAAACCATCTCTACTTTACCTCTTGTCTTCCCAGTTCATTACCATTGTTACAGGCGTCATATAACGTAACTGATGTTTCATTGCTCTGTACTTTCATCCAGGAGATATTAGGTGAAGATAAAAGTGCAGGAAAAAGTAGTAACCAGGATGAGAACAGTTATTAGAATAGGCATCTTGTTGACATACAGACACAGATTGATGGCTCTCTGCCCTGATATCCATTCTCACCTTCTTCCTTATTAATACAACTCCAGCACTCTACTGCCCAGAATAAGGAAGACAGTCCCTGCCTTCCTTGCAGCCTGGCGTAGCCATGTGTTTAAGCAATGGCTTTTGAAATACAACTGGAGGAGCTGTGTGGCAGTTTCTGGGAATCTCTTTGGCCCTCAGTCTTCTATATCCCCTGGAATGCAAATGCGATGACTAGAGCTAGAATTGCTGTTTTCGACATGAGGTAAACTCTGAAGGCAGAGCAGCAAGAACAAAGGAGTTGTAGTCTCTGAGGGCCATGGAGTTACCACGTCAGCCCTGGAATCATTAACTCCACATTAATTACACGTGAAAGAGAAACTTTTTTTTTTTTTTGCGATACGCGGGCCTCTCACTGTTGTGGCCTCTTCCGTTGCGGAGCACAGGCTCCGGACGCGCAGGTTCAGCGGCCATGGCCCATGGTCCCAGCCGCTCCGCGGCATGTGGGATCCTCCCAGACAGGGGCACGAACCCGTTTCCCCTGCATCGGCAGGCAGACTCTCAACCTTTGCGCCACCAGGGAAGCCCGAAAGAGAAACTTTTGACCTTGTTTAAGGCTCCATAACTTTGGGCTCGCCATCACATGCAGACTAGCCTAGGCTAACTGACACAGCCTCTATCCCCACAGGGACTGCCTACAGCATGGCTCTGGTCCTGAATTTATTTTCACGTGAGTAAATAAAATAAAAGATGCCATCTGTAATAATATTTTTGTTTAAAAAATTTTAAATTCTAGTTATCTTAACAGGATATTCAACTCGCAGCTACAAAGCTATGTGATTCCATGATTCTTTGTTGGAATTACCTCGAGGCTCTCAAGGTGATATGGGAGATTGCGAAAGAGGCTGGGTGTCTGGGATTCACAAAACTTTTTCTTGTATAAAGTGCAATGTCTAGATTGACTCAATTTTCAAAGAAAACTAGATCACTGCTATTCCTAAAGTTCCTATATCTTGACTTTTTCTCTTCCATTTTAAATATATTTTCCTGTGATACCTGATCACCACGGAAAATTTGGAAAACACCAATGTTTTTCTTTTTCTTTGTTTCCCATTGCCCTTTTTTTCTCCCAGAAGTGCACAGCAAGGCAAGGGAAATGCCAAAATCTAGAGGAAGTTCAGGGAAAACCAAGGGAAAGGAAGGGATGAGGTCTCCAGAATCCTGTATGCACCTGGATTGTCATAAACTGGGTAGTGGTTGGAAGAGGAGCAGTTTACATGACTGCTTTTTCAGAACAAGTCTCACAGTAGCACCTTCCTCTGTTGTTGTTTTTCCTAAATTTCTCCAGCTCTTTCTTCTTATGTAAATATATGTCCTGCACCCCATTTCATGCTTTATTATTCCCAAATAGCAAATGCATTAGGCCCTTTGATTCATCTGTGGAGAATGCATTTTGGAGCAAAGCTTAATACCCTAAAATGATTAGTTCATGGGGTTTTAATTTTAGGAATATCAGAAAAGCATTAATTCATAGTCTTCAACTGGCACAAAAACTCAATGGATCTCCTCGTGGAAAATCCCCCCTCCTGTCCTTTGCTCAGAAGTGTGCGGGAGACTTAATGCAAATCAAAGCCCTCATAAAACTTATATGCTACCTGCTGGCTTCCTGGAGAGGCCGCCCGGACCACAGTCTTGAAGAAAACTGTCTCCATAGGGGAGGCAAGTCCTTGAAGTCTCATGGTGGTCAACCAAAGGAAAACTCATACCACCTCTGGGTCTTTCAAAATGCTTTTAATAGAGACCCAGTTTTAGTCACATGACCAAAGGCAAGGTCTGAAGACCCCTATCTTATTTTTATTTTCTGCACTGATCAAACCACCCTGATCAATGGCCCGTCTGTGATGATAGTATTGTTAGGTTCACATCACAAGAATATTTACTTAAAATAGATGATGGCTCATAAAAACTGCATAATGCTAATGGCAATTTTGTGACTACTAACCAATGGGTCATTTTTTTCTCTATCTGCATAAGTATAACTTTTGAGCAAATCACTCTCCATGAAAATAAGTAGTTTCACAGTAAAAAAAAATAGTTGGAATATAATTTCTGCAAAACAAAACAAAACCAAATGAACAAACAAAACACCCAGAAGGAATGCTACTGCTGCTTATCTGAATTTTCTCAACATAAAACTAAATTAAATGTTACCTGCCAAAATCCTCCTAATAGCAAGTTCCTTGGTGGTCTAGTGGTTAGGATTCGGCGCTTTCACTGCCCTGGCTCAAGTTCAATCCCCAGTCAGGGAACTGAGATCCTGCAAGCCACATGGAGCAGCAAAAAAAAAAAAAAAAAAAAATACGCCTAATAAACAAATATGGGGCGGGGGGCATTTGAGCAAAGCATTTTTAAGTGACATACTGTGTGTCTTTCAATTTTTTAAAACACAGCCTCTATATTAGTTTATTTTATCACTCAATATAGTGCCCCACCTGGCTATCAACTACAGAAATTTTGTTCCTTACATGCTTCCTGGCCAAGGTCAGGATTGGGCTCAGCCTGTATTAGAACTCACCTTAAGGTTGGTCTAGGTAGCAGCAATCTTGGTTCATTGTCTTTAGAATTGTGTGCTCTGACCTTGGGCCCCATTTCTAGTAGCTAGCCTTCGTCCTTGAACAGGCCTTGCCCTTGTACCCTTGAACTGGGTCCTGACTTCCTGCCCTGAACTGTTTTCTGACCTTGACACCTGCTTGGTTCTCCCCAGTTGTCCGTAGCTCTGGAGGCTTATCCTTGAATGCCAGTCTGGAGATGGGCGCCCAGCTACCCGCTTCCACTTTTGCCTCAACCTTCTTTTTCTGAATGTCCACATAATTCCAAGTCTGGGATTCTCTGCTGATCTTTGAGAACACCTAGCTCTTGCCGCATCAGCTAATGTTGCTTTCTAACCAGACTACCACAGATGTATGTCTCCATTCTCGCTGGATATTGTCATCCATCCACCTGGACTCCTCCAGGACACTGCACACCCCAAAAGGCATGTAGATTTCTCAGATCCTCTCTGCCCTGCCTTGCCAGACTCTAAGCTACCCACCAACCTCCAGTGCTCACACTGACTCCTTAAGATTATGTTTTTCCCATGTCCATCAACTTGTCAATTTTAGGTTTTTAGTTCTAGGAAGGAAAAAATTAAAAGCTGTTATCTCTATCTTACTTCAGGATTCAAGCATCTGGTACAAAAACAAAACAAAACAAAAACCAACCAACCAACACACAATAGCAGATATTCAACATTTATTTTAAAATCTCAGAATCCCGGAATCAAGGAGAGATCATATATGTGACCTTGTAGCTTCCTACTCAACTGCAGACATCCTTGATAGTTGATCCTCAAACCTTTCCAGACAACCTGTTCCATTGTCAGCTATTTCCTCTTTCTATTGAACTGGAATTCGTAGCACTAAACATTCTATTCATTAATGAAAGATGGAAACAAAGAGTGTATGAAACTTCATAATCATCCATTCATTCCATGAACACAGTAGCAGGCACTGAATTACAGTTGCCCAGGAGTCAGGGTGACAGAGCAGCAAGCTGGAGGCCAGAGGATTCTGTCAACTTCAGGGAAAAGCTGAGGTTGAGAACGGGGCAGGCCAGAAGGAGTGAAATGGGAGACTGGGAGAAGAAATCTTTAGAATCAGAATGGGGCAGGAATCTGTCTCTGTCATGTCCCTAGGGTCCCAGAAATGAAAGATATTTCTACATCAGAGGCCAGGCAATTCATAGGAAACTATGTAGAGCTACTAGGGGTTTTTCTGTTGTTGTTCCTTCAGTACCAATTTCCATCGCAAATTAGTTTTTTTCGTTTCACAGGTGAAAGTAGTCATTTCTAAAATATGGATAAAAATTGGCAATTTTTGAAGTAAAAATTATCCAACCTTCAATTTCTTCAGCTTCTAAGAAAAAGAACCATAAGGCAGAATAATGATAATTAAATTCAGATGCTAGCCCCAGATTCTGTCAACTTGAAAAAGCTGTTTAACCTCTCTGAGCCTGAATTTCTCCATCTGTAAAAAATTAGAGTTAAAATACGTTTCACCACATCACAGAGTTGCTGTGAAGCTACAAAAATAAAAGCTACCATTCATCAAACTCTGACTCTAGGCCAGACTTCGAGCTCTGCAATTTAGGTACATTATCTCCTAAATCCTCACAACAGTCCTGTTAGATAAGAACCCATTATCCCCATTTTCCAGATGATGAAACTGAGGCTTCCAAAGGTTCAGCAATTTTCCACTAGAACTTTAATCCACATGTATCTGGCTCTAAAACACTTTCTCTCAACTAGGTCTAAACTGTGGGAAAGGATCAGCAACTAGAGTTCTTATGTAAGCACATGAAAGGAAATAATAAGGATTTTTGTCTTCCCTACAATATGCCTTGTTTATATGAATTTGATGGTGGGTTTCTTGTTACTATTTCACTGCAAAAGAAAAAAAAAGCATATTATTGTAAGAAAATTTTCAAACAACACAGAGTGTAATGAGTAAAAACTTCACACACACACACACACACACACACACACACATACTGCCCTACCTGCCAATCTCAGTCTTGCTCTACCTCCCATTATTGAAAATTTGGAATTGTATCTTTCCAGAACTTTTCTATGCACTACATATATACATATAGAGAGAGATTTTACATCAATAGGACTACACTACACATATTATTCTGAGATTTGCCTTTTTTCACTAATCAATGGACCTCTTTCAATCTGCATAATATTCCATGTGTGGATGTACCATATTTTTTTTTAATTTTTACTTTTATATTGGAGGAAGTTGATTAACAATGTTGTGTTAGTTTCAGGTGTACAGCAAAGTGATTCACTTATACATATACATGTATCTATTCTTTTTCAAATTCTTTTCCCATTTAGGTTATTACAGAATATTGAGCAGAGTTCCCTGTGCTATACAGTAGGTCCTTGTTGGTTACCTATTTGAAATACAGCAGTGAGTACATGTCAGTCCCAAACTCCCTAACTATCCCTCCTCCCCACCCGTCCCCCATGGTAACCATAAGTTCATTCTCTAAGTTTGTGAGTCTGTTTCTGTTTTGTAAATAAGTTTATTTGTATCATTTTTTTTAGATTCTGCATATAAGTGATATCATATGATATTTGTCTTTCTCTGTCTGACTTAACCTCACTTAGTATGATAATCTCCATGTCCATCCACATTGCTGCAAATGGCATTATTTCATTCTTTTTAAAATCTAATATTTCATTGTATATATGTACCGTCTTTATTATCCTAATGGTAATGGACTCAGTATGTTTCTAATTTTCAGTTATTACAAGAAATGTTATCATGAACACCTTTATACCTATATCTTTGAGCACATGTACAAAACATTTCTATAGGATTGTTTTTAGAAGTGGTTTGCTGGGTCAGGGAGTGTGTATACTTTTAATTTTGATGGGTATTGTATTAATTCACATTCCACCATAGTATATGTGTGCTCTCTACATCTTTACCAAAACTAGACATGAGCAGGCTTTTACATTTATGCTAGTTTAATGGAGGAAAAATTATAACTTGCTCTCATTTGCATTTCCCTGAGTGCTAATGAGATTATGCATTTGTGTTGACTACCTAGTTGTATTTCATCTTCCAAAAATTATTTGCCTCTCCATATCCTTTGTTCAGTTTTCCATTGGAATATTTTTCTTTTTACTGTTGGATTTGAAGGAGAACTTTACATATTGTAGATATTACTCCTTTGAATATTATATGTATTGCAGATATTTTCTTCCAATTTATTGCTTGTATTTTAACATTTTTAAATGGGTAAAACAATTTTTTACTTTTATGTAGTTAAACTTCTTTTCATTTATGACTTGGCAGCTTTATGTATTGCTTAGAAACGTCTTCCCTGGTTAAAGATCATAAAAAACATTCTCCTATATTTTCTTCTAGGATTTGTATTACTTCCCTTGAATATTTTCATGTAAAGTAAAGATCTAATTGCATCTTTTTTTAAATGAGCAACCCAACTGGCTCAACATGTGAATTGAATGGTTCATCTATTCCACTGATTTGAAATGTGCTTTGATCATAACTACATCAATGTGTACCTTGATCTTTTTCTAGACTTTGTATTCTGTCCCCAAGATCACTTGTTCTATCCCTGTATCACTACCCCTTGCATATTAGCTAGCATATCTGTAGCATATATTCATTTGCTCCTGGTAAGGCAAGTCTTCAAAGATAGTACTCTTCCTAAATTTCCCAAGCCATTATAAGTAATGGTATCAATGGATCCAGATATACCCTACCTGCCCATTTACTCTTGGAACTGCTAAATTCATAGGGAAGACAGTGCTACTTTCGATGAAAACATCATTAATACATATTGTACTCAAAAAAGTCTGTTTGAAGCTACCTAAAACAGCAAATTCAACCACTACATCATACCAAAGCCATTATGTCTCTGAGTGATTTTGAGAACTCCAGCCCTCTGCATCTTTCCCTCTTTTCCCAATTAATATGGTCAAGAGACAAATATCTCTCAAATCTTATTCCTTTGGAAAGGCAGGGATTTGATTAAAAATCCTGGTTTTCATAATTCATAACATAACATACTGTCCACGTAATTTGGAACATTCATTTTAATACACATTTTTAAAATAATGATGATTATATAATAGAGATATTTAAATAATTAGAGCCAGCATAGTTCAGTGATTTAAATTATGGGCTTTAGACTCAGACATTTTAATTCAGATCATGGTAAGTTACTTAACTTCTGGGGAAACTCAATTTCCTCATCTATAAAATAAAGATTAAAATGCCTACCTTGTCTGCGGTTTGTAAGGATTAGAAATAATGTATGTAAAGTATTTAAACATTGCAGCACTTAGTAGGTACCCAATAAATTGTGATTGTTATTCTATTGTATCTTTTGCATGCATGTAGCAGTTTTCTCTTTTCAAAGTGCTTTTGTGGGTCTTTTTCTCATCCTGTTCTTTTTATGGATGAAATGTGGGCACAAAGACATTGAGAGGGAGGACTGCTGTCAATTGTTCACTGCTGTGGAGGGAAACAAGGGTGAGCTTAAGAAAGCACTGTACACTGTGGAATCTTAAGGACTCATTCCTCTTGCACCCCCAGTCAAGACCTGAGAGGCAAAGCTCCTTTGAGAGCATTTGAGTGTTAGAAGTTTATGAGGTTTTTATAAGATGATCCATTTAAAATAGATCATACTTAATCCCATTGAGGATCTGGTTTAGATGAGCTTTTCTTTTCTATATAACCATTGTGAATGAAAAATAGTGTCAAAATTCTAACTTCCTTACATTTACACAAAAGTCACTGGGGAAATAAAGTTGTATTTACGTTTTGCATCATTTACTTGATCCTCATGTTAGGCCAATAAATTACATATTAAAAGTCCTCAGTGTCCAACTTGCTTACCTGCTAAATTAACCAATTAATTGTGCTATAACCGTTATTGGAGGTGCTATTTAGAGGTAAGCTTAAATGGCTAGGTGGTGGTTTCAGTTCAAGAAATGAACAAGTGTATTTTTTCAACATTGTAAAAAAATTCACTTTCTATCCATTTGCTAAGAATGACTTGCCTCAATATTTTCTTCCCACCCCTAGAGCATTGATCAACATGCCTTGGTATATGTGCTATTTAGCATAGAATAACAGGGGCAATAAAGAAATAAACCTCAGTTCGCTCATGAAGAGGTCATTCTGGGACCAAGTCAGAGAATATAGCTCTTGGGGGCGTTGTGCAAAAAAACATGTTATTGACATTAATTACTGTTTATTCAAAGTAGAGAGTTACTTTCTGGGACTCAATGTCTAATATGGATCATTTTGAGGCATAAGATTATATGAAAACTGACATCTGATGTAAAAGGTAGAGTGAATAATACATATTTTATAAGTTTACAATGTAGTATTTGAAATGTATTTGAATCTAAGCATCATTTTCCTTGTTAACGGTAATATGATAAAAATACAAATTTAAGCCGATTCTTAAAGGGACAAAGCAATAACTACATATGAATGAAAAACAAATCAACACTTTTAAAAATTATCAAAAAGGTCCATTGGTCCATAAATGACCATGTAGTTTTACATTTTGCATTTTCAAATAATGAAGCCTCACATGGATCATCATAATGGTTA
Organism: Neophocaena asiaeorientalis asiaeorientalis; assembly: GCF_003031525.2. NCBI lineage: Eukaryota > Metazoa > Chordata > Mammalia > Artiodactyla > Phocoenidae > Neophocaena > Neophocaena asiaeorientalis. Next base: position 197,026 of record NW_020172364.1, read on the forward strand.
CTGGTTTTTAATATTGGGCAAAGCACAAATACAAAATGTACTTGAAGCTCAGCTTTAAGTAGATTATGAACATTTAATATAGAATGTTATCATAATATTCAGAGCACCAAATTGCAGACTTCTGTCACCCACTTTCAAGCATGCTTCTGAAGATCATAGTTAATTCTGCTGATTTATGGTAATGCTGCAGCATTATCGTCCACAGCATCAGAAACCACTAACAAGCTTAGTATAAGCTTGGGCTGAAATGGTTTGAGGTTTAAATTTCTGTAACGATTATAAAGTAGAAGGAGTAAAATCCCACTTCAGCAAAAAAAAGAAAAAAAAGTACTGCATTTCCACTTACTATCACGTCCATCCCCCACCTCCCAGTAGCCTTCCCCAACTGCATCAAGAAAAGTAACTTCTAATGGACGGGCATTTAAAATTTTCCACATAGTCTTTTCTGAATGGTAATATTCCTAATTCAAATATATAATGCTCACAGCTTTTCCTTGCTGAGGAAGACTACTCTAAAAGAGTTTACCCTATCCTTCAAAAACGGTTGCTCTTGGGCTTCCCTGGTGGCGCAGTGGTTGAGAGTCCGCCTGCCGATGTAGGGGACGCGGGTTCGTGCCCCGGTCTGGGAAGATCCCACGTGCCGCGAAGCGGCTAGGCCCGTGAGCCATGGCCGCCGAGCCTGCGCGTCCGGAGCCTGTGCTCCGCAACGGGAGAGGCCACAGCAGTGAGAGGCCCGCGTACCGCAAAAAAAAAAAAAAACAAAAAAAAACGGTTGCTGTTTTTAAAACAAATTCCATTTTGGAAGCTCCTTTTTTGAACATTAATTTACATTACATTCAATCTTCTAGAAAATGGTTAGAAATCAGAACATTTTAATGGCCATTATCTTCTTCTGGCCAAATGATTGTGTCATGTTAATGTGTGGCCCTTAAGCAGATGAGACCCATTTGTTTGTCTTCTTTCGGGCTGTGGAAAGTCAAAAGAAGGCCTGGGTTGAATCAGCACGGTAAAATAGGGACCTGTCTATCCAGACCGCTCCGCCAAAGGTGAGTGCATCCTTGTCATTGAACACAATGAGCAGAGGCTCATTGTGGCGTCTTCAAGAAGAAAAATACAGTAACAACCACACCATCCCTGCTGCAAGATAAAAGAGCCGCTCCCGTGATCGCAAACCGATTTCCAAGCAAGTGAGCTAAAGGAAGAACCCTGTGTCCCACACTTGTGGCTGTATCCTCCTGCGTGGAATAAGACAGAAACAGGTTCAACAGGAACTGGCTTCATGTTTTCTACAAGAATGTAAATTCATGTCATCATTCAGAGCTTTAGCTAGTGCCTCTATAAAAAAGCCAATCTTGCATTTGGGTCTTGGGAAATAGCCACAATTGAAAAATAGGAGGGGGCGGGGGCATACTGTCCACAAAGGTGCTAATGGTCTGGGGTGGGGCGGAATTGGGCACAGGTTCACCCGGAATCCTTCCTGAAAGAGTAGGATTTGGTCCAGCAGAATGTACCTCCCCAAACTCTAATTTCAAAATCAACTGAAGAACAGGCTGACACTTAGGACACAGGGAAAGCACACAGGTAAAGAAAACAGAAAAATCATGTGTGTTAATTTACACTCTACCTCTGCACCAAAAACCAAATAAGAAGGAATATCTCATGACACCTATTTTCATTTGAGAGGGAAATTTTAGTATGCATGACCAAATTTTAGTATCCCTGAAACCAAAATCTT
>NW_020172364.1:199521-229278 GCF_003031525.2 Neophocaena asiaeorientalis asiaeorientalis
GAGGGAAACAAACAAAAAACCCCTGAAATTCCTAAAATTTTTCTCTCCTCTAAGAGGGATGTTTTTTATGCGGGTGGGGGAATTATCTCTTCAGAGAATATGCATAAAGCATTGGACTCCTTCTCTGAGGAATAGCAGCGGATGGGAGCGAATGAACCAGTAAGGGGTGAAGTACAGTTAGGTTGGTGGGAAACTAAGGAAGGAAGAAAGGAGACGGAAGCGTCTGTGGGGATTTGGTACAACGATGGCAGGGGTACTTTGTGATTCTTAATGGACTTCCCAAGGCAGAGTAGCCAGGTCAGTAGTGACTGTTCAGTATAAAGTGGGTAACGGGGTCAAAACAAACAAACAAACAAACAAAAAGCAAACCCAAGAAGGAAAGTAACTCGAAATTTCATGCCTTTTAGAGCCCAGAGCGATACGGGGAAACCACAGGTCTCCCTAAGATTCCGGACGGCTCATCTTCTGAAGTTCAAACACCGACTCCTCACTATGGCTTTCTTTTCAAGATGTCATTCTCCCGCCTCCATACCCACTACCAAACAAACATAGAAATCTACTACTGTTCTCCCCATGCACTCCATTTTCTTCCAATCTGAGAGCCATTTGTGTGTATAATTGAAAATTAGCAGTGCAGCTGTTTGAAGAGAGTAATTTATCACAGCGCATTGTTCGTGCCTGACACTTTAGACCTGGCTCTAACAAGCCAGTGGTTGCTGGGGGTTGAGCTACAGAAAGCGATTCGGCTGTAATGCTGCGTTTCCCCTGCTTTGTTGCTAATTGTAGCCTCTTTTTCTCCATTGAATTGGGAGTTGAGTAAAAGAGCTTGTTTGCTCTGTGCGGTGAGGCTGCCAGGGCCGCTTGGGCTATTATCACAAGATACTCTTGATCTTTTGAAAAGCAGGAAATAGAATTTTTCTCCAACAGGGAAAGTAATTTGCGATGCGTCCATTAGTTCTTCATTAAAGCAAGATTAAATTGCACGGCAAATCACATCTGTGTTTGGATGATTAAAGGGTGGCATTTTAGAGGCCAAAACTAATTACTAGTCAAAATGAATGGGAGTGAAAAAACAGTCATGTTTTTACATTAGATAGTGTGGCTTGTAATTAGATTCAAGCTAATTCCACTATTTCTTCTCTTTTAATGAGATGAGCCTGTCCTCATCTTTTTCTAGGCCATGCTAACAACCCCAAATGTATAATTTTGATAATACTAAGAGTTTACTTTATTGAAATTTCTTTGCTACCTGCCACAAGTGACTGTTCTCTCCAGTGGTGCTTCATTACATAGAAACATAGCTACTCAGCAGTATAGTTTAAAACAAGAGTCATTCCTACAGGAAAAAGAGTAATTTTAAATGAATATGCATAAATGTATATATGTAAAAATGTATATTTTAAAATGTTATTGAAATTAACCATCTCCTGAAATTTGTACACAACAAATCCTTCTCAGTTGGGCAACTAAAATAAGTACCTTTAGCAATGAAGAGTAAGGAGTAATGTTTGCATGCAATAAGTATTGAAGGGCTCCACATTCAGTGTCCATTTGGATATTATTGTTTCTTTCCTGCCTTGCAATATAATTTTTCTCATATCTCCTGTATGTTTTCACCTTTTCCTATGATTAAGGCATGTTATGATGAATTCACCTCTGATTTCAGCTTTTATTTTTATTTAAAACAAACATGGGAAATTAAAAGCATTGCACCAAGGAAAAGAAACACGTAAAGTCAATTATGTGTTGACTCCTAAAGCAATTATGATATTTCTCAAAAGTAGGTTAAATTTGCTTTCTGAAATATGTTCCAGTTTTTAATGGTGGAAAAATGGTAATTTCTGAAATAACCACAGATCATATTTAGATGAGTCAAGCAATTATTGAAGGAAAAAAGAAGGAAATGGGCATTTACTGACCTAGGTGCTCTTGGATGTGTTGCCTTATCAGAAACACCCTGGGAGGACCAGAATCCATTCACTTCTCTGGTCTGAGTTTTTTAATACATTAGCTTCAGTGGCCTCAGTGAAGTGGGAGCCTACTAAACAGGACAACACAAAGTTTTCCCTTTCTAGCAATTAACTCGGACTTTGACATCAGAATTTCCAAATCTCTCATGATTCAGGCAATATTTTAATAAAAGTCTTTGTAGCAAAGTCCCTACTGCATCTTCAGGCCAAAGACTGCACTTTCCTCCCCAGTGTATTTCCAAAGCCTAGCACTTCTTATGGCAATGGGATAAAGGAATAATTGACCAAAAGAAAAGAGAACAAATAAATAAACGAATTGGGGGAAAACAATCTTTGCAAATCAAATTTTCCTCAGTAGTTTTAAAATGAAATCTATGAAATGTGGGCTATTATTCCTATGTGATATAGGCAAGCAGCATACAGCATTTTAAAACATGTGAATGTGTAGTTTACATGTACTGCCAACATAGAGATAAGAACAGGAACAGGATTCCTGAGATCTAGTAATTGTACCAGACACATGAATTTTTATATTAACCATTTATTTGTCCATTTACTCACTTATTCATTCTGAATTTTATTAGGTTAATTGCATTCTTTAACTTTTCGTATTATAGTTTTCATTTAACCAACACTTAAATGTGATGTAGCTCCTATTCCATTCTTATTTTGCCCTAACCTCTTGCATCTTGTCACAAAGATGTCACAATGGCACAGACAGACATTTAAAAGACTTTCCTGGTACAAAGCAGAAGATGTACCATATAATACACAGAGGCAGTCACAGTGAATACTAACTGTTCATATGTGTGGTGCTTTGACTGCAGTGCAAGTAAATAGTTAGAGATGATTTCTTTCGATACCAACTCAAGAAAATGGATAAAACCAAAGTTTGTGATCTATGGTTCCACACGAACAAGTGGTTCTAATTTACATTCTTGTTGGCCATCTCAGGAGAGTGTTAAGAGTTTGAATGGTCCCTCAACCAAGTGTCCCTAGAAAGAAGTCTGTACTCAGCAACCTTCACTGAAGACTCACGGAGAGCTCTTTTCCCGATGCTTTGGGAACATGTTTCTTACCTTCAGGAAATTTGAACTAAGGATGCTTGTTGGTGATTTTCAAAAAAACCTAGCAGTTACTACACATACCATTAAATTCTCTTTCTTATGACTGAGACTCTTGAAAGCTCTAAAGCAACAATATCAGTTGACATTCTACAAGTATTTATTGAGGGCCTCTGCGTGCCAGGTAATAGTAGTGCATAAAAATTTTCTGCTATCATGGAGCCTATAAAACACTGAAACAAATAACAATAGCTTAAATATTGTCTTCAGTAAGAATTAAGAGGCCTTTACCAAGAGGCACATGAAAAGATGCTCATCATCGCTAATTATTAGACAAGTGCAAATCAAAACTACAATGAGATATCACCTCACACTAGTCAGAATGGACATCGTCAAAAGTCTGGAGAGGGTGGGGAGAAAAGGGAATCCTTCTGCACCATTGATGGGAATGTAAATTGGTGCAGCCATTATGGAGGACAGTATGGAGGTTCCTTAAAAAACTAAAAATAGAGCTACCATATGATCCAGCAATCCCACTTCTGGGCATATATCTGGAAAAAACATGGTTCGAAAGGATATATGCATCCCAATGTTCATTGCAGTTCTGTTTACAATACCCAAGACATGGAAGCAACCTAAATGTCCATTGACAGATGAATGGATAAAGAAGACATGCTACATATATACAATGGAATATTACTCAGCCATTAAAAAGAATGAAATAATGCCGTTTGCAGCAACATGGATGGACCTGGAGATTACCATACTAAGTGAAGTAAGACAAATATCATATGATATCACTTATATGCAGAATCTAAAAAAAATGATACAAATGAACTTATTTACAAAACAGAAACAGACTCACAGACTTAGAGAACAAACTTATTGTTACCTGGGGAAGGGTGGGGAGAGGGACAGATTGGGAATTTGGGATTGACATGTACACACTGCTATGTTTAAAATAGATAACCAACAAGGACCTACCGTATAGAACAGGGAACTCTGCTCAGTACTCTGTAATAACCTAAATGGGAAAAGAATTTGAAAAAGAATAGACACATGTATATGTATCAGTGATTCACTTTGCTGTACACCTGAAACTAAAACAACATTGTTAATCAACTATACTCCAGTGTTAAATAATAATTTTAAAAAAGAAATGAGGCCTTTAAAACACAACTTACTAAAGGAACATTATGGTGCTTATTAAACGTGACATATCTGGTTCATTGTGACTTCTTTAGGACATCTAATTCAGGTGCAAAAATGATTATCAACTTGTGGCTTTGTTTTCATCGCCTCAACTCAGTTGGGCTACAGGGACAGTGGCTGAATGAACTGTGGAGAGAGAAAGATCAATTGTCCTCTTGGTGGGTAGCAACTAGCTGAGGGGAGGAACCATTGGTTGTCCAAAACACCATACTCCTATCTGCCAGTAACTCTCTCCTCTGGGACTGAAGGCTAGTTGGGAAAGACAGATCTCTATAAAGAGTCAACCTGGAAATAGGCAGTAAATCAGAACTTAACAATATATTTTTCAAAGGCCTGCCAAGTTGCTCTGAGGCCAATGTGGCAGAGTGCCAGAATCCCTATTTGTTCCACTTGTAGAACTATAGTGCTCACTGCCGGTCCTCTTCTGCAACTAATCCTGGAAGATACAAGACTGCTGCTGGGCAAAACATCCTAAAGCTTCCTGTTGTGTTTTTCCCAACTACCTGCTTCCTAGAGGAGAAATATTTGTTAGCTCCCAAGTACCATTCAAGATCCTAAAGCCCATTTGGATGTGACTATTTTCCAATTATTGGCTTAATCAAAATGGTGAGCACAAATAACTGCTCTGTGTATCTCAGGGAACAAGAGAACATAAACCTTAAATTGTGGCATAAGTAACTTGTTTTAGGGATAGTTTTAATGCAATTATTATGATGGCTGGCTGTGGGGGCAGAATTCAATGAATTATGTGACAAAGACTATGTCTCTCACGTTGAACCCTGGGTTGTGTGACTAGACACAAAACCAACAGACTAGGATAAAGACTTTCAATGCAAATACTTAAATTATTTTTTCTTAAAAAAAGCTTCCCTTCCGTCTATTAGTCTTCAAAGGAGAGGAGGAAGTTAAAAAAAGAAATGACAAGTGTACAATAGTCCCTCCTTATCCAAGGAAGATATGTTCCAAGACCCCCTGTGGATAGTACCAAACCCTACATATATATACTATGTTTTTTTCTATACATACATACCTATGATAAAGTTTAATTTTATAACTTAGGCACAGTAAGAGATTAACAACAACTATTAATAAAATAGGACAATTAAAACAATATACTGTAATAAAAGTTATGTGAATGCGATCTCTCTCGCTCCCTCAAAATATTATTGTCATATAACCACCCTTCTCCTTGTGATGGTGTGAGATGATAAAAATGCCTACATGAGAAGATAAAGTGAGGTGAATGACAGGCATTCTGACTTAGCGTTAGGCTTCATTTGACCTTCTGACTATATGTCAGAAGAAGGATCATCTGCTTTGGGTGATCCTGGAACATCGAGCTTGATGATGGCTGAATGTTAGGAACAGACAATGCCGATGATTGGGGACCCCTGGCAGGACAGAGTGGGATGGTGTAAGATTTCACCATGCTACTAAGAATGACTCGTGATTTAAAAACTTATGAATTGTTTGTTTCTGGAATTTTCCATTTAATATTTCAGAACACGGGGACCTTGAGGAACTGGAACTGCAGAAAGCAAAACCATGGACAAGGGAGGACTACTGTAATAACAGGCAAGTATGAGAGTTTTCCTGCACAAACTCTACTCTAAGCGAAACTTAGTCATGGATGAACATATTGGCAAATCTGAGAAGAAAAATCTTAGTGAGGCTTTCCAAGGGAGTACAGGGTAAGGGGAGGAGGTTTAAAAGTGCAGAATTACTTTTTTAAAGTAATGAAAGCCAAATCTGTCTATAATTTTATGTTCTGCCACCCTAGCATCAGTTACACTATCTTCTACATGTACAATATGATACCACTTCTAGCGAAACAAAAACATTTACACACACAACCAGATAGGGTTAAGGGGTTGTATGTGTGTGTATGGATGTGTGTATATAAACACACACACAGTGTTTGTACATGTGTGTATAACCCTATATGTAGGGTTAAGGATCTATATTTATATTTTTATGTGTATCAAGCTGTGTACATTGGTTATTTTAACTGTGGGGAAGAGGACAAATATGAAAGACTTTATAGTTTGGGTTTGTTTTTTTTTTTACACTTTGGCTTTGTATTAACAGCTGGCAATGTCTATGCTTTACTTTTTTCTCTAAGAGCAGAAAGGGAGGAGTTTGTCTCCAAAACTAAAGTGAAGAACTGGAGACTCTCTATGCTCCCAGGATTTGGTGGGGATACAATTGTGAACAGCCTGCAGCCAGGTCATTTTCTAGTGCTCTGAAGAAAGCTCTCAGAAAGCCATCTCCCTCCCCCTGTTAAAGGCTTCCCTACAGAACCAGGCCTTCTGCAGGCCGTTACCTGAGTTAGAGTATGGGAGCAGACCTGGCTGGGCTGGAGCTTGGGACCTAACTGCTTCTACTGCAAAGAACTGCCCATGGGCAGGGCAGAGACCTCAGATTCTTTCCAACGGGACAGAGGAAGTAACCAGATCCATAAGAGCTGTCCTGACCTTTTCTTGAAAAACAGCCTGGTGTTAGCAATATTCCTCTACTAAAAATAACTTTTAAATGCTTGCATAACAGAAAAAGGTAAGTATGCACAGAATAAAAACAATTTAAAGGAGAAATGACACAGGGCTGGCTTAACTGTTGTGTAAACTGGTTACAGAGAGAGAACTCCAATTTTATTTCTTATATATTTCACACACATTCAAAGGAGAGCCAGAAGGACATTACACAGATTGTAGATTCCACTCATCATTGGCACATAAGGTGAGAAATAAATAGTCTACCTTGTTGCACATGAATGCAACACGTGGACTCTTCACTCCCTTGATCTCAAATTTTCACAAGTCTCCCTTTCGTAGCTGAGGAAACTGAGTCAAGAGAAGCAAAGTTAACCTTTTCATGTCACACTGGTCAACTAGGTTTAAAACCCAAGTCTATCAAATGTAAAATCCCATGTACATTCTCCTTGACACACAATGTCTCCAAAAAGAACCTACTGCTTTATGTAAATAAAGTGATAATGGTGAGGATGATGAAATTAAATGTTATTTTGGTTATTTTTTTACAGCTAAACTAAATAACTTACAGAATAGTTGAAATAGTTGTCCTTTTTGCATTAGAGATACAGAGCAGTACTCTCCAACACATTGCTACAAGACTGTACATAGAAATTAACAAAAAATGATCAACAACTTTATCAAGTTGCCAAAATACACAAACAACTCATGCAGCTCAATATCAAAAAAACAAATAACCCAATCAAAAAATGAGCAGATTTTTTAAAAAATTTTTATTTATTTATTTATTGGCTGCACTGGGTCTTCATTGCTGCACATGGGCTTTCTCTAGTTGCAGCAAGCAGGGGCTACTCTTCGTTGTAGTGCACTGGCTTCTCATTGCGATGGCTTCTTTTGTTTAGGAGCACAGGCTCTAGGCGCAGGCTCAGTAGTTGTAGCTCATGGGCTTAGTTGCTCCACGGCATGTGGGATCTTTCTGGACCAGGGCTCAAACCCATGTCCCCTGCATTGGCAGGTAGATTCTTAACCACTCTGCCACCAGGGAAGTCCCTGGGCAGAAGATTTAAATAGACATTTCTCCAAAGAAGACATATAGATGGCCAAAAAATACATGAAAAGATGCTCAACATCACTAATTATTAGAAAAATGCAAATCAAAACAATGAGGTATCACCTCACACCAGTCCAAATGGCCATCATCAAAAAGTCTACAAAACAGGGCTTCCTTGGTGGTGCAGTGGTTGAGAGTCTGCCTGCCGATGTAGGGGACACGGGTTTGTGCCCTGCTCTGGGAAGATCCCACATGCCGCGGAGCGGCTGGGCCCGTAAACCATGGCCGCTGGGCCTGTGTGTCTGGAGCCATGCTCTGCAACGGGAGAGGCCACAACAGTGAGAGGCCCGCATACCGCAAAAAAAAAAAAAAATCTACAAAACAATAAATGCTGGAGAGGGTGTGGAGAGAAGGGAACCCCCCTACACTGTTGATGGGAATGTAAATTGGTACAGCCACTATGGAGAACACTATGAAGGTTCCTTAAAAAACTAAAAATAGAACTAACATATGACCCAGCAATCCCACTAGTGGGCATATATCCAGAGAAAAACATGGTTCAAAAGGGTACATGCACCCCAATGTTCATTGCAGCACTGTTTACAGTAGCCAAGACATGGAAGCAACCTAAATGTCCATCAATAGGTGAATGGATAAAGAAGATGTGCTACATATGTACAATGGAATATTACTCAGCCATTAAAAAAAGAATGAAATAATGCCATTTGCAACAACATAGATGGACCTAGTGATTGTCATACTGAGTGAAGTAAGTCAGACACAGAAATACAAATATCATATTATATCGCTTATATGTGGAATCTAAAAAAAGGGTACAAATGAACTTATTTACAAAACAGAAGTAGAGTCACAGATGTAGAAAACAAACTTATTGTTACCAGGGGTTAAGTCAGGGGAGGGATAAATTGGGAGATTGGGACTGACATATACACACTACTATATATAAAATAGATAACTAATAAGAACCTGCTGTATAGCACATGAAACTCTACTCAATACTGTGTAATGGCCTATATGGGAAAATAATCTAAAAAAAAAAAAAGTGGATATATGTATAACTGTTTCACTTTGCTGTACACCTGAAACTAACATGACATTGTACATCAACTATACTCCAATAAAATTTTAAAAAATAAAATAAAATAAAATAATAAAATAGATCCATATGAACTGAGTTGGAAAGCTGTCTGGGATGTATCATAAACTGAAAAAGCAAAATGCAGAACAATATGGAATTTATGATTCCATTAAAACCAAAAAATATACTACACATATGTGGTTATGTGTATTCATGCGTAAGTGTGTATGTACCCTCCTTTCATATATGTTGGTATGAGCATAAGAAGAAGACTAGAGCAGTGGTTGTCTCTGGAGTGGAAGTAGAAAGGGAAAGGAGACCACTTTCAGTATTTTATACAATCACATATTATTTAAATTTTTATAGCAAGTATGTGTGCTGTGGACTGAATTTATGTGTTCCCCCACAAAATACATATGTTGAAGCCCTAATCCCCAGTGTGGCTGAATTTGGAGTAAGGAAGTAATTAATATTAAATGAGGTCATAGAGTGGGACCCTGATCCAATAGGATTAGTGTCCTTATAATAAGACACCAGAGAGCTCATTGCCTCTCTACTCCCCTCCCAATTCTCCCTCCCTTAGGAAAGGTTGTATTGTGGTTCAGGATGAGAGTGGGTCCAAGTTCAGGGTCCTGGAGGATAGAGAGAAGTTTGGTTAACAAACCAAAACCAAACCAAACTTTGGTTAACAAGTGTTATTGTTCCAGCTGATCAGTGAGAACAAGCAGTTTGATCATCTATGAGGCAAAGAAAAGGAATTTTGAGGGTCTGTGTCTGGCTTTGTTACATTTAAACAAGGGAGGCATCTGTGAGTCTTACTAAGTCATTTTTCAGAACACAAAGTGTGGGGGGATGTATTAATCTTCACTGTTTTCCAGGATCAGAGGGCTAGGTAAAATTCAACATCGTCCATTTCTGCAAATGAGGTGAAAAATAGCTACCATTCCACTTCTTGAGAAGTTACTGGTATTCTTGGTATTATGCCGGGCATATCTGTAAATATTTTCATAACCTTCATAGCATTAATTTAATTCATAACAACCCCCTGAAGTAAGTGCTACTCTCCCCATTTTTACACATAGGATTCAGGCTCATGGAAGGTAACATTCTCAAGGTTACATGACTAGTAAGTGGATGCAGCCAGTACTCAAACCACGTCTTTGTAACCCTACGTCCCACTGCCTTTATGAAATTACATGGAAAGTGTTTGTAACTGGAAAGTTGGTGGATTCCTTGGTGATCTGTGAGTGTGGATTTAAACAACCAAGTTCTCTTGAAGTTTATACTCTCTGAGTGGAAGGTGACTTGGAGAAATGAAACTTTATGTGGCAGTAAGAATACAGGTTCTCACATCAAATTACCTTTCTCTGAGTTCTAGCGGCATCATTTCCTCAATAAGATGCTTTCGATGAGTTGCTTCATTTAGTTGAGTCTCAGTTTCTCCACCTTTGCAAAATGAAGATTAAAAACAGAATTATTTCAAGTTTTCTCTAATTTGATCAGTGTATTAAATGCTTTGCAAATTATAAAGCCCCAGTACAAAGTTAGCTAACCTTCATTGTCCTTCCTATTCTTATCAGCCAACCAAATTTAAAATGCTGCTATTAAGAAGATAAGACTCATCCAAGTTGGCTAGAACGTTTTATAGAGTTGTTGACATGTTAAGCTGAAGCTGTTATTTACTTCTACAAAATATGTAGAATATTTCTAGCAGAAGAATGATTTAGGACTAATAATTTAAACCTGACAAGGTCATCTTGGATTGTGGTGCTTCATATGCAGAAGATGTGTTAAACAATCAGATGAAAAGAAACAGGGAAACTCACAGAGTACTTGATCAATAAAACTGTGTATAAACACTAGGAGTGCTTTACTGAAATAGTGAAAAGATACACTTGCAGTCATAATATAGCAATGTACTCAATCCTCATCATACAGTGCTGCCTACAAACAGTGTTCGAGTTTGCTTTAACTCTATCCATTATAATAAAACCCCACTTTTAAGGATTTATAATTCAGCCAAAATAATTTGCTACAGGAGTGTTTCAAAGGACCCTTTTTTATAACCCTTTGAAAAAAAAACCAACATCAGAAATTCTAAACAATAAAGACCCTGCCACTTTTCAAGCAGTTGTTGGATGAGTGTTAAATTTTTGGTCACGTGGGCTTTATTTCTATTATATGAAGTTCTTCTAGATCACATCTAACTTTAGTTAATGGGCTCTAATAGGAAATGGAGAGCTTCAAAACAGGTTTTGTTTGTATACTTTTTATTAAGAGGATAAACAGAAAAGGCATTTGAATATAAAAAAAAGTTAATGCATTTTTGCTAGGAAGTCACTTTGTCCAGCCCTGATCATTTAGTTTTACAAAATATAAAGATTTTATTTTGTCTAAACTATAGAAAAAGTGCCTGGGAAGTCCCATGTGCCTGGGAAGTTTACTAAATTTTTCAAGATACTAAGGGGATAATGGGAAACACTATAATAGAAAAATCATGTAATCCAGGATTGCCAAACTTGTTCCTAGGAACACCAGATGTTAATAGTTGGCCTACCCAAAACAAACTAAATAAAATAAACAATTAAATGAATTCAGTGAGTATACAAATTTGGAATATTCTATAAAAAAAGCCCTCCTTGGAAATCCACAAAACATCTTTAGCATATTAAAAATTCTGAAAAATATATTTAAACTTGTTTAATATGTTTAACCCTGCATGGACCACATTTATTTTTACCTAATGGCTCACTTATCACAATCAACCACTGTTCATCACAAAACAAACATTAGAAATCAGTGATTTAATCCACAGAGTTTGTATAGTAAGAGACCATGGCCAGAATCCTTTGTTAAAAATACAGATTCCAGGGCCCCAACCCCAGACCTACTGACTCAGAGTCTGTAGAGTTCAGGGTCACATTCTGAATACTGACACCCTACTTCTGCCACCAACCCCATCCCTGGGATTATTATGTACTCTAAAGCTTGACAGCCACTGCAACAGTGTCCAATAAGAAAGCCCAAGTATGTAAAATTGGCAGGTGTTGTTCCTCTGGGGTAAAATAGATGCATTTCTTTTTAGAGATTGAAATAGCTTTTATTCGGAATCAGTCTCATCATGGAGGATATGATTGCACAGGCAATGCAATTAAATTAGTGTAACTAAAAAGGCACCTGTGTAGAGTGGCTTTACAATAACATAGAAAGCCTCTTATTGAGAATCTGTTATTACAGTATTCAAAATTCCAGTATTTGAAATTCTATTGTTCTTAGAAGTACAAATTCACAATAATGTTTTTCACAAGCAATTTTACATTAGATATCAAAACCTTAAAAAATATGAATAACCTTTAACTCAGTGATTCCACTTCAGGAAAAAATTTAAATTCAGAAAAACAAAGTTTATACAAAGATGTTCACTACAAAACTTATAATATGGAAATATTGGAAACAATCAAACCCTCTGAGAGTGTGTAACTAAATTTGTGTATATTCCTATAATGCTATATTAGGTACTTATACCAAAGTTTATAATAACATGAAAAATCTACTGTAATGCAAATTTAAAAGGCAAGATAGTATCCAGGAATTGGAATTAGAATAAAAAGGGAAAGAGGTAAACCATCTTTTACTTTTAACTTTTAAATTGTTAGAATTTTTTACAAACAATATCTATCATTTTTTAAACCATTTTTAAAAATTGCAATATAGTTAACTTACAATGTTGTGTTAGTTTCAGGTGTACAGCAAAGTGATTCAGATAGATAGATAGATAGATAGATAGATAGACAGATTCTTTTCCATTATAGGTTATTACAAGATACTGAATATAATTCCCTGTGCTATAAGGTAAGTCCTTGTTGTTTATCTTTTTATATATAGTAATGTGTATATGTTAATCCCAAACTCCTAATTTATCTCTCCCCTTCAACCCTGCTATCTCCTTTGGTAATCATAAGTTTGTCTTCTATATCTGTGAGTCTATTTCTGTTAGGTAAATAAGTTCATCTGTATAATTTTTTTTAAATCCACATATAAGCGATATCATATGATATTTGTCTTTGTCTGACCTATTTCACTCAGTATGACAATCTCTACGTCCATCCATGTTGCTGCAAATGGCATTATTTCATTCTTTTTTATGGCTGAGTAATATTCCATTGTATATATATACCACAGCTTCTTCATCCATTCATCTGTTGATGAACATTTAGGTTGTTTCCATGTCTTGGCTATTACAGACAACACTGCAATGAACATAGAGATGCATATATCTTTTCAGATTAGAGTGTTCTCCAGATATATGCCCAGGAGTGGAATTGCTGGATCATATGGTAACTCTATTTTAGTTTTTTAAGGAACTTCCATACTGTGACTGTACCAATTTACATTCCCACCAACAGTGTAGAAGTATTCCCTTTTCTCCACACCCTCCCCAGCATTTGTTATTTGTAGACTTTTTAAATGATGGACATTCTGACCAGTGTGAGGTGGTACCTCTTTGTAGTTTTGATTTACATTTCCGTAACAGTTAATGATGTTGAGCATATTTTCATGTGCCTGTTGGCCACCTGTATGTCTTCTTTGGAGAAATGTTTATTTCGATCTTCTGCCATTGTTTGATTGGGTCGTTTGGTTTTTTATATTAAGCTGTGTGAGCTGTTTCTATATTTTGGAAATTAATCCCTTGTTGGTAGCACTGTTTGCAAATACAATATTTTCTCCCTATGTTAGTTTCAGGTGTACAGCAAAGTGATTCAGATAGATAGATAGATAGATAGATAGATAGACAGATTCTTTTCCATTATAGGTTATTACAAGATACTGAATATAATTCCCTGTGCTATAAGGTAAGTCCTTGTTGTTTATCTTTTTATATATAGTAATGTGTATATGTTAATCCCAAACTCCTAATTTATCTCTCCCCTTCAACCCTGCTATCTCCTTTGGTAATCATAAGTTTGTCTTCTATATCTGTGAGTCTATTTCTGTTAGGTAAATAAGTTCATCTGTATAATTTTTTTTAAATCCACATATAAGCGATATCATATGATATTTGTCTTTGTCTGACCTATTTCACTCAGTATGACAATCTCTACGTCCATCCATGTTGCTGCAAATGGCATTATTTCATTCTTTTTTATGGCTGAGTAATATTCCATTGTATATATATACCACAGCTTCTTCATCCATTCATCTGTTGATGAACATTTAGGTTGTTTCCATGTCTTGGCTATTACAGACAACACTGCAATGAACATAGAGATGCATATATCTTTTCAGATTAGAGTGTTCTCCAGATATATGCCCAGGAGTGGAATTGCTGGATCATATGGTAACTCTATTTTAGTTTTTTAAGGAACTTCCATACTGTGACTGTACCAATTTACATTCCCACCAACAGTGTAGAAGTATTCCCTTTTCTCCACACCCTCCCCAGCATTTGTTATTTGTAGACTTTTTAAATGATGGACATTCTGACCAGTGTGAGGTGGTACCTCTTTGTAGTTTTGATTTACATTTCCGTAACAGTTAATGATGTTGAGCATATTTTCATGTGCCTGTTGGCCACCTGTATGTCTTCTTTGGAGAAATGTTTATTTCGATCTTCTGCCATTGTTTGATTGGGTCGTTTGGTTTTTTATATTAAGCTGTGTGAGCTGTTTCTATATTTTGGAAATTAATCCCTTGTTGGTAGCACTGTTTGCAAATACAATATTTTCTCCCTGACCATAGGTTGCTTTTCATTTTGTTTTTGGTTTCCTTTGCTGTGCAAAAGCTTTTAAGTTTAATTAGGTCCCATTTGTTTATTTTTGTTTTTATTTCAAACAATATGTATCATTTTGACAGTTTTTCTTAAGTAAGGTGAAAATAGCCTTAAGAATATGAAAAAAATACACTAAAATTTAATACTGCTTGTTTACAAGGAATAAGATTTGAGGTAATTTTAATTTTCTTCTTCAATTTATGTATTTTCTAAATTTTCTCTTATAAGTGTGTATTTCTTTTTCACTCATAATCTCAGCATTATTCTTTTAAAAATGCCACCAGCTTAAGATGGGCACTCATACATTGCAAATGGAAGTATAAATTGGCACAAGACTTCTTGAAAGTATTTTAACATGAATATAAATTCTTTTTGTAGTCATAATACAAATTTTATTTTTAAAAAATTCACCAGGAAGTGTTCAGCAGAGAAGTAACCTTGTCCACTGCATTAAGTAATTTGCCCTCTAAAAGAGCTAATACTTTTTGGACTTTCTTCCAGATAAATGTAAATGGAAAACTGGACCCAATTACTTAAAACTGGAAAGTTTGGAGGAGGAGCCTATAGAGCTAGGACTCAAACCTGAGAGGAGGGGGCACTGGGTGGCAGATGCTGGTATCTCTGAGAAGCTGTGATAAGGCTGGTTCTAAAAAAACCTACAAACTAGGACAAAGTATTCCTTCAGAAACCAACTGCTACTGGAACCAAATGACAGGAACAGGAAGCAAACCAAAAAGCATTTAGTCCCTTTCTCCTCCTTTAGCTTTTTGTCTTCCTCTAGCACCCCCTATTGGCAGAGCATACCACAAGAGCAGAAGTGCAACAAAGCAGAAATACAACTGCAGAGTCCCAGACCTAGCATCTCAGAGAGGAAGGAAGGGTGGATTTGAAGCTGAATGGCAACAGCTTAATAATCAGCACACACAACATGCTATTATGTGAAGCAAACAACTTGCAAATGATTAAAAATCTAATTCATGTTCATCTCCTTGTATGAGGATTCCAAGAATCAATGATTTTCTTCCTTTCCCTAGACTCCTACATCCCTTCTTGCTTCTTTACACACAATGAAACAATTAGATACTTTGTTTTTCAAAAAATAATTGGTATCTTGTCTTAGCCAATTTTTTAAAAGTAAAAAAGGGTAAAATTAATAATATACATCATTTAACACAATATATCTAAAACATTAAAATCTCAATATATAATCCATATAAATAAAATTAATAATATACATCATTTAACACAATATATCTAAAACATTAAAATCTCAATATATAATCCATATAAAGTTATTAATATTTTCAATTTTTTCATGTACTAAGTCTTTGAAATCCAGTCTGTATGTTACACTTATACCACATCTCAATTCAGTCAAATCACATATTTTTTTAATTTTTTAGATTTTTATTAGAGTATAGTTGATTTACAATGTTGTGTTCGTTTCTGCTGTACAGCAAAGGGTATCAGTTATACATATACATATATCTGGTATTTTAAAGATTCTTTTCCAATATAGGTCATTACAGAGTATTGAGAAGAGTTCCCTGTGCTATACAGTAGGTCCTTATTAGTGAGTGAGTATTTGTCAATCCCAGTCTCTCAGTTTATCCCTCACCCCACCTCTGCTTTCCCCCCTGGTAACCATAAGTTTGTTTTCTACATCTGTGACTCTATTTCTGTTTTGTAAATAAGTTCATTTGTACGATCTTTTTTGTTTCCACATATAAGCCATATCATACGATATTTGTCTTTCTCTGTCTGACTTATTTCACTCAGTATGACAGTCTCTAGGTCCATCCATGTTGCTGCAAATGACATTATTTCATTCTTTTTATGGCTGAGTAATATTCCATTTTACACACACACACACACACCACATCTTCTTTTTCCATTCCTCTGTCGATGGACATTTAGGTTGCTTCCATGTCCTGACTATCGTAAATAGTGCTGCAATTAACATTAGGGTGCATGTATAGTTTCAAATTATGGTTTTCTCTGGATACATGCCCAGGAGTGGGATTGCAGGGTCATCTTTTTTAGTTTTTTAAGGAACCTCCATACTGTTCTCCATAGTGGCTATACCAATTTACATTCCCACCAACAGTGTAGGAGGGTTCCCTTTTCTCCACACCCCATCCAGCATGTATTGTTTGTAGACCTTTTGATGATGGCCATTCTGATCGGTGTGACGTGAAACCTCATTGTAGTTTTGATTTGCATTTCTCTAATAATTAATGATGTTGAGCATCTTTTCATGTGCTTTTTGGCTACCTGTATGTCTTCTTTGGAGAAATGTCTATTTATATCTTCCACCCATTTTTTGATTGGGTTGTTTGTTTTTTTCATATTGAGCTGCATGAGCTGATTGTATATTTTGGAGATTAATTCTTTGTCAGTTTTTTCGTTTGCAAATATTTGCCGCCATTCTGTGGGTTGTCTTTTTTGTTTTGTTTATGGTTTCCTTTGCTGTGCAAAAGCTTTTAAGTTTAATTAGGTCTCATTTGTTTATTTTTATTTTCATTACTCTAGGAGGTGGATCAAAAAAGATCTTGCTGCGATTTATGTCAGAGAGTGTTCTACCTATGTTTTCCTCTAAGAGGCTTCACAAGCAAATCTATCAAACATTCAGAGAAGAGTTAACACCTATCATCCTGAAACTCTTCCAAAAAATTGCAGAAGAAGGGACACTCCCAAGCTCATTCTACAAGGCCACCATCATCCTGATACCAAAACAAGACAAAGATATTACAAAAAAAGAAAATTACAGGCCAGTATTACTGATGAACACAGATGCAAAAATCCTCAACAAAATGCTAGCAAATAGAATCCAACAACACATTAAGAGGATCATACACCATGATCAAGTGGGGTTTATCCCAGGGATGCAAGGTTTCTTCAATATATGCAAATCAATCAATGTGGTACACCATATAAACAAACTGAAGAATAAAAACCATATGATCTATATACACTACCAAATGTAAAACAGATAGCTAGTGGGAAGCAGCTGCATAACACAGGGAGAGCAGTTCGGTGCTTTGTGACCACCTAGAGGGGTGGGATAGGGAGGGTGGGAGGGAGATGCAAGAGGGAGGGGATATGGGAATATATGTATACGTATAGCTGATTCACTTTGTTATACAGCAGAAATTAACACAACATTGTAAAGCCATTATACTGCAATAAAGATGTTAAAAAAAACCCCAAAACCATATGACCATCTCAGTAGATGCAGAAAAAGCTTTTTTACAAAATTCAACACCCATTTATGATAAAAACTCTTCAGAAAGTGGACATAGAGGGAACCTACCTCAACATAATAAAGGCCACATAAAACAAACCCACAGCAAACATCATTCTCAGTGGTGAAAAACTGAAAGCATTTCCTCTAAGATCAGGAACAAGGTAAGGATGTCCACTCTCACCACTTTTTTTCAATGTAGTTTTGGAAGTCCTAGCTATGGCAATCAGAGAAGAAAAAGAAATAAAAAGAATCCAAACTGGAAAAGAAGAAGTAAAACTGTCATTGCTTGCGGATGACATGATACTACACATAGAAAATCATAAAGATGCTACCAGAAAACTACTAGAGCTCATCAAATCATATTTCAGGTGAATATTTCATATTCACATGCAGCTAGTGACTCTATTTTGGGCAGAATAGTTCTAGCGAATGAGCTTCATCCAACCAAAAAATAATAAGAAAACATCAGCCAAAATAAGTGTGCGTAGATATATAACATGATTGTAGATTATTACAAACAAAAAATGAGGACAAAGAAGGAATAATGTATAAATATTAGATGTTGTGACAAAATAGAACTAATACAAACTAAACAATGGGAACGGAAGGAATAAATTAGGAGTTTGGGATTAACATATACACACGACTATATATAAGATAGGTAAACAATAAGGACCTACTGTACAGCATAGGGAACTGTATTCAATATCTTGTAATAGAAACTTCAAAGACTTCCTAAGGGGTCAACTTGCATTTAATACTGATTTAACTAATTCATGCTTAAATCCAATAAAGACTGATAAATTATCAAAAAAAAATCTTGTAATAACATATAATGAGAAAGAATGTGAAAAAGAATACATATGACCGAATCACTTTGCTGTACACCTAAAACTAACACATTGTAAATCTACTATGCTTCTGTAAAAAAAAATTTTTTTTAAATGTCTGTCAACTGGAAAATGAATAAAACAAACTGTGGTACATCATACAATGGCACACTACTCACCAATAAAAAGGAAAAACACTAATACATGTAACACGTATAAATTTCAGAAGTATTATATTAACTGAAAAAGTTAGACACAAAAGACTATGTACTCTAGGGCTTCCCTGGTGGCGCAGTCGTTGGGAGTCCTCCTGCCGATGCAGGGGATGCGGGTTCGTGACCCGGTCTGGGAAGATCCCACATGCCACGCAGCGGCTGGGCCCGTGAGCCATGGCCGCTGGGCCTGCGCGTCTGGAGCCCGTGCTCCGCAACGGGAGGGGCCATAACAGTGAGACGCCCGCGTACCGCAAAAAAAAAAAAAAAAAGACTATGTACTCTAGATTCCAATTGTATGACATTGTGGAAAAGATAACAGTATAGGGAGAGAACCAGATCTGTGGAAGCTTGGGGTAAGAAAATGAAACTGTGCAAAGAAACATGAGGACATTTTTAAGGAAAAAATTTGTTCAAAGTAAGGAAAGGGAAAAGACTAGAATAACCATTGTGGAGTTGGGATGGAATTGGAATATAAATTCATGATTTTTAATAGAGACAGATATGTGTGTGTGTGTGTGTGTGTGTGTGTGTGTGTGTGTGCGCATATAGTTCCTAGGTTTGTCTGCTGAGAAAGTCCAGAGTCAGTGACATCCTACCACCAATGGGAATTGTCAACAAGTAAGGAAGTGCTCAAAAAATGATGGAGACATGTCAGAAGGACAGAAGAGACAACTTGAAGAGATTCCCAATGGCCAAATCTGCCACAATTTTAGTAACAAAATAGTGACAGTAATGGATTAGAATCCCCCAAATAAAATGATTATCAAGTCCATGCTGATATAAATAGTTGAATGAATAAATAAATGAGAAGGAAAAACTGTTTCTTCTAGTAGAATTCCACCTAATAAATGCTAAAGGAAAATGGAAATAGAAAGTTACCATTTGGCAAATACCACAGTAATAATTGTTTCAGCAAGAATCATCAATGGATGCTAAGATTCATGGGCAAAATTGAGATGAAAAACAGCTCATTTATGTAGTCTCAAAATATCTCCCTACAAGAGATTTATTAATTACAAAGGGAAAATCTTACATTTACAGCAGAGAAAAGCTGGCAAACACCACCTTAACCAAGAGATCAGTGTTAGCATTACTAGCCAGTGGGACGAAATGATATCAGCGCCTCCTACTACGATGCACTAAAAAGGGCCAACACCGCTTTTGTGGTATTCTTGTCAAAAATGTGTAATATTAATTTAACAGTGAGGAAATATCAGACAAAACAAAATTAAAGGACCTTCTACAAAATAGCCCGTTTTCTTCAAAAGTGTCTGGGACATGAAAGACTAAGAATGATGAACTGTTCCAAATTAAAGGAGAGGAAGGGACATGAGAAGTGAATGCAACATGTGACCATGTAGCAGAGAGAGGACGTTAGTAGACCAACTGGTGAAATTTTATTAGGTTTTTAGA
This sequence comes from Neophocaena asiaeorientalis asiaeorientalis, assembly GCF_003031525.2. Classification (NCBI taxonomy): domain Eukaryota; kingdom Metazoa; phylum Chordata; class Mammalia; order Artiodactyla; family Phocoenidae; genus Neophocaena; species Neophocaena asiaeorientalis. Next base: position 219,882 of record NW_020172364.1, read on the forward strand.
TTAAGTGATAGTACTATATCAATTTTAATGTCCTGATTTTGAAAACTGTACAGTGGTTGTTGTTGAGAGATAATTCTCCATGTCTTTTGAACAGAGGCACTGACTGCCTTTGTTTCAAACAGTCTTTTCAGGTGTGTTTATATAACAAACAGCCTGGGAAGACAGAGATAGTACCTCCCTTTAGAGCAAAGGGCAAGTATACTTACTATTCGTTATAAAAGGTCTCGTCTACCTAAACTCAGGGTTCCTTCTTGTAGTGCAACCCACTGCTTGCATGGGTATCCATCTATACAGTCCTCTCCACATGGTCCTACGGGAAGTGGGGCACAGGAAACCTATGCAAATGTTGATAATCTGGCTATTGCTGTTATTGTGAGTAGTAAACTGTCCTTAATTTCTGACCCAGGAGTCTCATTGTTTTTTATCAGCACAAAAATGAGGCAGGGTCAAGGAACTTCAGGTAGACTTTAGGAGCTGAGACAGCCCCAAGCTCATAACCAGCAAGAAAATGATGACCTTAGTTCTACAACCATTTGGGACAGAATTCTGTCAACAGTTTGGCTTGGCAGAGAATCCTGACTTCCAGAAAGGAACACAGCCCAGGTGACACATTGATTGCAGACCTGTAAGGCTTTGCCCATAGGACCTAACTAAGCCATACATTTTTTTAAAAAATAAATTTATTTTTGTCTGAAACTGAGCTCTACTGTGATATCAATATCCTTAAGAACCTACCAGTGTAGCATGTTTTAGAAGGAACAGTTTCTTCTGCACTTTAGCAGTTAAGGACCTTCAGTTCTCTACAATGTGTTAGAGTCAAAATTAGGTCTTTGAAAATATTCCATGAGCAATAGGAGTATATGCTCTCCATAGTAAGTAATCAGTAATTACACTTTCTCATCCACTATTCCGCAAGGAAAGAACAAGGACTTTCTTCGTTTTGTTTATTTGTATGACCATGTATTATTATTTAACAACAATTCTCAGTAGCTGGAATGAAAATTACATTAGAAAAAGAACGGGACCAACTCTATTGAGATGCTGCTTTGAAAACCTACTTCTGGCTAAATTAAGCCTCATATGGCTCCCAGTTTTCATGGGAATATGGCGTTTTTCATAGAAAGAAAGAAGCTGCTCTGAAAAATAAAATGGCAGGGAAGAAGTAGCAGAATTAAGAGTTTCTTAGGAGCAGGTCAGGGCAAGGAATGGGACAGAAAAGAAGAGGTACCTGGTGACTAGAAACTGGGAGGAGATTTCCTGAGAGAAGAGATGGTTTATGAGCATTTTTCTGGAGAAATGCTGAAATTTTATGTGTGAGACCCAGTTTTGCACCCACAAATCTTCAGTAAAAAAGCAAACATTTTGGGGGCTTCCCTGGTGGTGCAGTGGCTGAGAGTCCGCCTGCCGATGCAGGGTATACGGGTTCGTGCCCCGGTCTGGGAAGATCCCACATGCCGCGGAGCGGCTGGGCCAGTGAGCCATGGCCGCTGAGCCTGCGCGTCCGGAGCCTTTGCTCGGCAACGGGAGAGGCCACAACAGTGAGAGGCCCGTGTACCGCAAAAAAAAAAAAAAAAAAAAAAAGAAAAAGAAAACATTTTTCTAGCTTGGCTCTATTGGATTTCTTGTGAATGCATAAAGTTAGCCCCTCACGAAGACAGAGTCAGTCCTGAACAGGGTTAGTCAACATCTAGCTTTTGTTTCCAAGTTTCAGTTGAAAAGATCTTGACGTGTATAGCTGTTGAAGTTAGCCTGGATTTTTACCAAACAAAACGCTAAAGATGATGACAAGTTTGAAAAATTATAGCCTTTTATCCTCTTTTATATCAGCTTTATTTTATGAGAGAAATACAAGTAGAGAACTTTCCTCAACATAGGGAATCCCTTATAGTTTTCTCATGTTTATTGTGATGATAAAAATGAAGCATTAGAAGTAGGAGAAATTGCAAAGTGTAGTCCTACAGCAACTAGACTGTTAAGACCAAGTTCACATTCAACAAATTTTATTTTAAATTTTAGTTGAGTTATTTTTCATTTTACTCCCATTCTCTTCCTTTTTGGAAAACAAGTCACTTCTATATCTGCTTGACACGAGGTCCTGAACATATAATTACTTTCTTCTGTTTTACCAAAATAATGATAGTCTTTAATTCTCAAGTTTTTCCTTGCTTCATTTGTAACAATAAATAAATAAATAAAAACCTGTAATGTGTAATTTAATTAGTAAACCTGTAATTACTGTTTAAACAAACTATACTTTTAATATTCCAAAATAAACATTTTTTACTAAATCGAGTTTCGTACAAAGCAGCATTATGTCTATGTGTGTTCAGTCTCTGTGTATTTTCTTTTGTATTTTCTTTTGTTTGTTTTTGTTTTCTCTTTTGAAACATGTATTGCATAATTTCACTTCTATCTGTCCCTTTCCCCTCTTCTTGTGGTGGAGAAGAAATCTTTTTTCTAAGGATTCAAATAGTCCCCCCAATCCTATAGTGCTTTGTATTCCCATCTCTCTCAACCTCACCCTACCCTACACTTTTTCCCAAATACTCACACAGTCTTCTTGAATTATGCACACAAAATCAGGACATAGCATCAGGTTGACAGCATAGCATCAGGTTGACAGCTAAGGAATAAAAGGTAAACCCCCAAGCACGTGGCACCCTGGGAGTAATAGGTTAACACCACTGCTTCCCAAAGTCCAGATTTCTTTTTTTAAACTAAGATCTCTATAACTGTTAAAACCTGTCATAACTGATTATACCAAAAAGTCATCTGAATTTAAAACATAGTTTTAGATTTAAAAATTGAGACCTTCATTTAGGATAGTTATAAATATTTTCATTTATGAGACCATCTTATAGTGGTAGTGGTAAATATCTCTGTTTATAGATGAAAAATAAAAAATATAGAGTGGATAATTGACTTAACCAAAATTTTGCACTCTGTAAATTTTAGAGTTTTTACTTTTTATAAACGTTTACTAGTGCCCTCTGGTGACAACATGGATAAGAAAAAATAGTGTGACACAGCCCTTTCTGATAATGATGATTTTCTTTTGAAAATGGAAATTAAGACTGTTTAGATAAACATGGAACAGCCTTCACTTTTTCTGCTCTGGTCCCACTGAATCAGTCAATGTGATTTTATTTTCATTTTTTTCTATCTCTAAATTCTGAATATTGAATAATCAGCTTGGAAATGGTGCAGTGATACCATGAATATGACTCTCTACATCTACCTTCAGCTTTCATTTCTTTTTCAGCCTTTCACCTTCCCATTACATTCATGAGGAGAGGAAAAGACAGGAGGGCATGGATGTGGCTCATTTATATCCCTGCTGTCTTTTAGACCACAGAACACCTAACTGACCCCAGGCTGCCTTCATGTGAATCAGCAGTGTCTCTTTGCAATGCACCCCTACCCCACACCCTATAGTCCAAGATAGGTCTCATCTAACGGCAACTAAAACAGCAAGAAAGAAAGTGCCTTACCTCACTACAAATAACTCAATTTCGTTTCTTTTTATGGCTAGCCTTAGGTTCACCACACATGAGCAGTGTTGATCGGGCTAAGGGAAATATTATAAAGGATCCTCGTTTATTTGTATTCCTCTGAATTTTTGTTTTAGGATCTAAAGACCCTGGTAAATGGTTAGAAAGCCAATGAACATTTAAGAAAAAAATTCTGTGCTATTGTAATTCTGTCGTAATTTTATCCACCTATTCCAATGAGAGACAAAAAATAAGGTAGTGACCTGGAATCTCAAGCAGAGGAAAAAATTCTAAACTGTGATGGCCATTCATGAGATAAGCCTGTTCTGAAATGGTAGTGGTAGCCTTTGTTCTCTCTGGCACAGCTAGTAGTATTTCATAAATAACTGGCCGGGTAGTGAGAGTCGTATACCTTCTGTGTGCCAAGTGGGCTTGCCAATCTGCTTCTGGTTGATTCAGTTGCTGAACTGAATCAGTTTACCTCATGGTTTGATTTCCCTTAGGGTTAAAACAGAGTAGGGAGATGGGAAAATACTGGGAACATAAAATAGTTCTTTGTTTCAGCTTTATATTTGTTTAAAATCTGCCATGGACTTTCTTATACTCAGAGAATCAACGTGGAGCTTCCCAGTGAGTTTCTACAGAACATTAGTCCCATGAAATGCTCCACGAAGTAAAGATAATATTGTGCAGCCATGGAAACTTGGGGAATAGTGTGATTATAGCTCCCTGTTGGAGATTCACAATGCACAGTAGTAACTTAAAAGTTCAGAGTAGTCACATAGGAAAGAGCAGTTTAATTTTGTTAACTCAGTATTGTCCAGATTTATTTGACCACAGAACATCTTTTTTTTTTCATATAACAATCTTAGCATCAAGCTAGTGTTCAAAGAGCATATTTTAGCATACTTACTTAGAGGTTCATAGGCCAGCAGGTTTTATCATTTACTATTTTGATATAATGAGTTATTTTTTTTAATGTGTATGTGTGCTTGTAAATTCATAGAAATATGTCTAGATCAGTAGTTCTCAACCATAGGTGGTCTTGCCTCCTGAGGACGTTTGGCAATGTCTGAGGACATTTTTGGCTGTCACAACTTGGAGTTGTTATTAGCATTCTTGGTAAAGACAACAGATGGTGCTAAACATCCCACTATGGACAGGATGACTCACAAAAAAGATTTATCTGGCCCATGTGCCATAGTACCAAAATTGTGAAATTCTAATCTAGATTGTAGTTAACTCTGAGGAGTGGGGTTGGAGGAGGGGATAAGGAGACAGTTTCACTTTTGATTTTGTACAAGTATATGTCAATTATTTTTGTAGTTAAAAATATATAAGCGGGCTTCCCTGGTGGCGCAGTGGTTGACAGTCTGCCTGCCGATGCAGGGGACATGGGTTCGTGCCCCGGTCCGGGAAGATCCCACATGCCGTGGAGCGGCTGGGCTCGTGAGCCATGGCCGCTGAGCCTGCGCGTCCGGAGCCTGTGCTCTGCAACGGGAGAGGCCACAACAGTGAGAGAAGTAAGGTATAGACATTATAGGAAAGCTTAAAAATACACCAAATATAAATTTTAAATTACCCAGACATAACCACTGTTAAAATGCTGGTAGTTGAGAATAGATATGCTGTAGTATGAATGCATATTCTAGCCTTACATCTCTCCCCAGATTTCCAGAAGTAGAAAAATAACATTAATAAATCCACAACAGCCTTCGATAACAATAAAGAATGGTTATGTTGGTTTAGAAAGCATATGAAATCTCTGAAATATGGGAAGCAGAGGAGGTTATTGAAGGAGAGCTCACAGTCCAAAATGAATAAACAAAGCTATGCAGAAGCGGCTCAAGGGGTACTTCAATACAGAGGTAGCAGACTTGGGGAACTGGAGGAAATTTGGAGGAAAACTAGGTGATTATTTGGGAATTCACAGAAAGCGCAGCCAAGTAGGTCTGTTTACTGTCCTGCTCCTATTTATCTAATGTGGCGCAAGAGAGGGCTCCCATGCCAGACAAGAGCAACAAGTGTAGAGCCCTTAGCCCAGACAGGCAGAGGTGCCCAGTACTGATGACAACTCTCTGAAGGTATGAAGAGTTCCCATATCTAAAATACTCCACTCCAGGGAATTCCCTGGCTTCCCAGTGGTTAGGACTTGGCACTTTCACTCATGGGGGCCAGCGGTTCAATCCCTGGTCAGGGAAATTAGATCTTGCAAGCCACATGGCTCAGACAAAAAAAAAAAGCTCCATTCCATCTACAACCCATGCCACCTCTCCCCAAAATCACTAGAGTTCAGGCTAGAGTCAGGAAAAAAAATACACAGCATTCACAGATGGAACAAAAGAGAATCTAAAATAAAATTCTAAAAAAAGGTACATTAAGTGTTCAAGAAAAACCAATTCTAGCATCCACATGACAGAAGCAAAAGCAAACGTGCTCTGAAGGGATATATCTTCATCCCAGGCAATGGATGGAGTTGCCACTGACTACCGTGGAGTTTTAGATTTAATATAATATAGTTATGATAGCTGCTGTGAAGATGTTTTAGGAGTACCTTAACTAATTTATCTTGCTTACATCTCTTTCTAAGTATGTACGAGAGTGACATATAATAAATCTATGTTTTAATAAGCCAAAAAGGTATTTCAATAAATACTTTTTAAAATCTAAGTGAAAAAAAGTATTGTGTCATAGTTTAATTGGCAGCATTTTTGTTCTTTTATAGTGATATATAAAGTAATAGCATCAAGATTCTACATGATAGATGCAAAATTCCTAAATTAAATATTAGCAAACTAAATCTATCAATATAAGAAATTGATAATTTATCATGTCTAAATTGGGTTGATTCCAAAAATACAAGGTTGTTTTAATTTAAGAAATCAATTCATGTAATTCACCATATTAGCAGATTAAAAGAGAAATAGCAAATGATCTTCTACCTAAATGCTGAAAAAGACTTGATAAAATTCAACACCCAGGCATGACAAAATTAAAACTAGAAGAGAATCTCTTTAACTAATGAAGGGGTTTATAAACAAACATATATTATGCAAACATTATGCATAATAAAAACCCTTGAAAACTTTCGCTTTGAGATCAGGAACAAGACAAATATGCCTACTATCGTCACTTCCATTCAACATTGTATAAAGGATTTATATTCAGAAAATATAATCAACTCCTAAAAAGCAGTAGGAGAAAAATAAAACACAGTTTTTTAATGGGAAAAAGTCTTGCACTTCACAAAGTGGGAAATTCAAATGACAAAAGATCATGACAAAATATGAAAGTCTACACACGGTTGATGGGTATGTGAATTGTCTCTGAAGCTTTGAAAAGTAGTTTAGCATTATTAGTGATGTTAGATATACAAACGCTGTGTCTTAGCTGTCTTTCTCTTAGATATATCTTTTAAAGAAATTCTTGAATATGTGCACCAAGATAGTTGTACAGGATATTCACAGCAACATTGTTCATAACAGCAAAAAACTAGAAACAACCCAAAAGTCGTCAAAAATTTGTGAACAAACTGTGACACGTTGACACAACAGAATACTATTATAAAACAATGAAAATGAACAAAACTACAACCTTACACCACTATGTGAATGGATCACACAACTAATATTGATGAAAAGCAAGTGCAGAAGAATACAAATCTTATGATTCCATTTATCGAAAGTTCAAAAACACGCAAAACTAGACCTTAGTGTTTGTGATAGTGTTATGGGTTGAACTGTGTCTCCAAAAAAGATATGTTGAAATCCTTACCTTCAGTACCTGTGAATGTGACCATATTTAGAAATAAGGTCTTAGCAGATGTAATTACGTTAAGATGAGGTCATCAGGGTGGACTCTTATCCAATATAACTGGTGTCCTTATAAGAAGAGGAAAAGACAGACACAGGGAAGATGGCTATGTGAAGATGGAAGCAGATACTGGAGCTATGCTGCCTCAAGATAAGGAACACCTGGGACTACCAGACGCTGTAAGAGACAAGGAAGGGCCCTCCCCTGGAGACTTCAAAGAGAGCGTGCACCTGCTAATACCTTGATTTCAGAATTCTAGTCTCCAGAAATGGGAGAGAATAAATTTCCGTTGTTTTAAGCCGCTTAGTTTGTGGTACTTTGTTACAGCCCCAGGAAACTAATATAGATGGTAAAACTGTGGAAAACAAAAAATAAAAAAAGAAAGCAAGGAATATATTATCTCGAAAGGAAGGATAGCGTTTGCCTCTAGAGTGTCTAGAGGTCAGGGATGAGATTGTAATGGGAGTGGTATTGGCAGAATCTTTTCTATCTGGATACTGTTATGGTCTGCTCTTTTGGGGACTTTCCTGGTGGTCCAGTGGCTAAGACTCTGCTCCCAATGCAGGGGGCCTGGGTTCTATCCCTGGTCAGGAAACTAGATCCCACAGGCTGCAACTAAGGGTTTGCATGCTGCAATGAAGATCCTGTGTGCCGCCACTAAGACCAGACACAGCCAAATTAATTAATTAATTAATTAAAAAATTTTTTGAATTTTATTTTATTTGTATTTTTATACAGCAGGTTCTTATTAGTTATCCATTTTATACATATTAGTGTATATATGTCAATCCCAATCTCCCAGTTCATCCCACCACCACACACCCCCACCCCCGACACTTTCCCCCCTTGGTGTCCATATGTTTGTTCTCTACATCTGTGACGTGTGCCGCCACTAAGACCAGACACAGCCAAATAAATTAATTAATTAATTAAAAATTTTTTTGAATTTTATTTGTATTTTTATACAGCAGGTTCTTATTAGTTATCCATTTTATACATATTAGTGTGTATATGTCAATCCCAATCTCCCAGTTCATCCCACCACCACACACCCCCACCCCCGACACTTTCCCCCCTTGGTGTCCATATGTTTGTTCTCTACATCTGTGTCTCTATTTCTGCCCTGCAAACGGGTTCATCTGTACCATTTTTCTAGGTTCGACATATATGCGTTAGTATACGATATTTGTTTTTCTCTTTCTGACTCACTTCACTCTGTTATGACAGTCTCTAGATCCATCTGTGTCTCTACAAATGACCCAATTTCATTCCTTTATATGGCTGAGTAATATTCCATTATATATATGTACCGCTTCTTCTTTATTCATTTGTCTGTCAGTGGGCATTTAAGTTGCTTCCATGACCTGGCTATTGTAAACAGCGCTGCAATGAACACTGGGGTGCATGTGTCTTTTTGAATTATGGTTTTCTCTGGGTGTATTCCCAGTAGTGGGATTGCTGGGTCATACAGTAATTCACTTGATTACTGCTTTGTAGTATAGTCTGAAGTCAGGGAGTCTGATTCCTCCAGCTCCGATTTTCTCCCTCCAGACTGCTTTGGCTATTTGGGGTCTTTTTATCTCCATACAAATTGTGAAATTTTTTGTTCTAGTTCTGTAAAAAATGTCATTGGTAATTTGAATAGGGATTGCATTGAATCTATAGATTGCTTTGGTTAGTATAGTCATTTTCACAATATTGATTCTTCCAAACCAAGAACATGGTATATCTCTCCATTTGTATCATCTTTAATTTCTTTCAGCAGTGTCTTACAGTTTTCTGCATACAGGCTTTTGTCTCCGTAGGTAGGTTTATCCCTAGGTGTTTATTCTTTTTGTTGCAATGGTAAATGGGAGTGTTTCATTAATTTCTCTTTCAGATTTTTCATCATTTGTGTATTGGAATGCAAGAGATTTCTGTGCGTTAATTTTGTATCCTGCTACTTTGTCAAATTCATTGATTAGCTCTAGTAGTTTTCTGGTGGCATCTTTAGGATTCTCTATGCATAGTATCATGTCATCTGCAAACAGTGACAGTTTTACTTCTTCTTTTCCAAGTTGCATTCCCTTTATTTCTTTTTCTTCTCTGATTGC
>NW_020172364.1:229338-274236 GCF_003031525.2 Neophocaena asiaeorientalis asiaeorientalis
GACTTGGGTGGCTAGTTCCTTTCCCATGTTAAGGAAGTTTTCGACTGTAATCTCTTCAACTATTTTCTCAGGTCCTTTCTCTCTCTCCTCCTTCTGGGACCCCAATAATGAGAATGTTGTTGTGTTTAATGTGGTCCCAGAGGTCTCTTAGTCTGCCTTCATTTCTTTTCATTCTTTTATCTTTTTGCTTCTGCTGTCTGCCCTTTGGTGGATGAGGCTATCTAAGAGGCTTGTAAAAGTTTCCTGATGGGAGGAACTGGTGGTGGGTAGAGCTGGGTGATGCTCTGGTAGGCAGAGTTTAGTAAAACTTTTATCCGCTTGTCTGCTGATAGGTGGGGCTGGCTTCCCTCCCTGTTTGTTGTTTGGCTTGAGGTGACCCAACACTGGAGGCTACCCAGCTCATTGGCGGGGTTAATGGCAGACTCTGGGAGGGCTCACACCAAGGAATACTTCCCAGAACCTTCACTCCAGTGGGTGAAGTTCTGTGATATAAGTGTTCTCCAGTTTTTGAATCTCCCACCCAGTGGTTATGGGATTTGATTTTATTGTGATTGCGCCCCTCCTGCCATCTCATTGTGGCTTCTCCTTTGTCTTTGGATATGGGGTATTTTTTTTGATGAGTTCCAGTGTCTTCTTGTCAATGAGTGTTCTGCAATTAGTTGTGATTCTGGTGCTCTCACAAGAGGGAGTGAGCATATGTCTATCTACTCTGCCATCTTGAACCATGACCTAAATAAATATTTTTTTAAAAAGGTCTGCTCTTAGGACTTCCCTGGTGGTGCAGTGGTTAAGAATCCTCCTGCCAGTGCAGAGGACATGGAGGTAGAAAAGGACTGTCCACTGAGTGAACAGGCAAACAAGATAAGTGTGCTATAGCAAGAGACTAGAAAATAAACTTTTTTTCAGAAAGATAAGAGTGATCAACAGTTTCAACTACTGATGAGTGGTCAAGTAAGATGAGAACAGAAAACAGACGATAGACGTTGGGAAGATATACATATTTGGTCATCTTTCAAAATAATGGTGGAGGACAAAATGGAATAGTGAGATCAAAAATCTTTATTGGAATAGGTTAAGAAGAGAATGGGAGAAAAGAAAAAATAAAATAAAAATTAAAAATTAAAAAATTTTTAAAAAGAAGAGAACGGGAGGTGAGGAAGTGGAAACAAGGGGAAAGTTTTGTTTTTCTTAGAAGATGAATGACAGTATAGGAATAGAATAATCCTATAGAGTAATAACACATACTCATAGCTACTTGGAAGAAAGAAAAAAAGAAAAAGGAAAGGGAAAGAAGGAAGGAAGGAAAAGAAGGAAATGAGGGAGGGAGAGAGGGAGATGAGAGTTTGTGGTGGTATACTATTTAAATTTGAACCATTTATAAGTACCTCAAAGAAGGCTGATTAATGTTAAGATCTTTTAACTATTGTTGAACTCAGATCAGTTATAGATTTTTTTGATGCTCTCTCATAATCAAAGATGCATACTTAGAACCATGCATACTTCTGATTAGTAAGTATAGAAATTCTTTCCACATAAACTTCATTGTCATTTAGCCGATCTGTAGCCATGCCTCAGGATCCCACAGTATGTAGTTCCTGTTCCTCTGATTCACAGGCCCTTCACTATGCCAACGTGGCTTATCTGGCACTGTTATTCATCAGCAGTAAATGTAAATGGTGCTTTTTTTTTTTTTTTGGCTGCGCCACGTGGCTTGCGGGATCTTATTTGGCTGCGCCACGTGGCTTGCGGGATCTTATTTTCCTGACCAGGGATTGAACTCGGCCAGCCACAAAAGTGTGGAGTCCTAACCACTGGACCACCAGGGAATTCCCAATGGTGGTTTTTTTAAGGTTTCGATTTGTCCTGACTTTGTAACTTCCTTTTTTTTCATTGTTTTTGTTGTCTGTTTTCTACTATTTGCTCCACTTAGAGTGATTATTTTGATAGTCAGTAATCTAACTAGTCATATATGTAACTACTCCATGTTGAGAAGAAGGATATCACAGGTTCAATGCTGATGGCATGCCTGCACACCATGCACCACAACTACTGAGCCCGTGTGCCTAGAGCCCGTGCTCCACAACAAGAGAAGCCACTGCAATGAGAGGCCCGCACACCGCAACAAAGAGTAGCCCCCGCTCGCCACAAATAGAGAAAGCTGCGCACAGCAACAAAGAACCAAAAGCAGCCAAAAATAAATAAATAAAAATTTAAAATTAATTTTAAAAAAAAGATCTGCTCTTTTGTTTGAGGTTTGGAATAGATTATGATAGATCTTTCTGTGCATATCATTTTATTTTGCTTAAGGTTCTTAGACTTCCTATATCTGAGGCATGTGTCTTTCATCCGTTCTGAACTATTCTCAGCCATTGTCTCTTCTTGTATTGCCTTTCCATCCTTTTCCCTATTCTCCTTCAGGAATTCTGACTGGATGCATAATAGATCACAAGCTTGCCTCAAAATAGTTTATATTTTCCACATCCAAGGGGGAAAGTTTGATGAGGAGCAGGATATTTGCATGATCTCAAAGAGTCTCCCCCCAAACTGTTGATTAGTTGCAAAAAGGAAAGCAGTAAATGTATGTGGCTAAACTAGAAACACCTTGACTGCATAACCAAAATTAACATCATCAATGTAAGGAAGATAACATTGAGTGCCTCCAGCTGTGATATACTGAGAGGGACACAATATCACGTATGTAGTATTCTGGCCAGTGATACATAACCTGAATCGAATCATGAGGAAACAGCCAACCTTTTTTTTGGCTGTGCCACATGGCATGTGGAATCTTAGTTCCCTGACCAGGGATCGAACCTACGCCCCCTGCATCTCTGCACTGGAAGCACAGAGTCATAACCACTGGACTGCCAGGGAAGTCACAGGAAGGCCTTTTATACTTTACAAAACCCAGACGCCATCAAAGAAAAATTAATTCTTGACTCTGTGAAAATTTAAAAATTTACCCATGGAGGAAAAAAAACACAAGAAAAGTTAAACATGAAATGACAAACTGGAAAAATTATTCTTAACTCATATCAATGAAGGTTCAATGCTGATGGCATGCCTGCACTTCAGAAATTTATTGTACGGACTTCGCTGGTGGCACAGTGGTTGAGAGTATACCTGCCCATGCAGGGGACACAGGTTCAATCCCTGGTCCTGGAAGATCCCACATGCCATGGAGCAACTAAGCCCATGCTCCACAACTACTGGGCCTGCGCTCTAGAGCCGGCGAGCCACAATTACTGAAGCCCGTGTGCCCTAGAGCCCTTGCTCTGCAACAAGAGAAGCCACCACAATGAGAAGCCCGGGTATTGCAGCAAAGAGTAGCTCCCGCTCGGGGCAACTAGAGAAAGCCCACACACAGCAACAAAGACCCAACACAGCCAAAAATAAACAAATAAAATAAATAAATTAAAAAAAAGAAATTTATTATAGCTTGTTCAAACATGTCATCTAATGACAGGTGTGGTTTAAGTGATACTGATGACAGTGGTAGCAAATTCAAGTTTATAACTACATAGCAGTTTGAACATTACTCTTTTCTGTAGGCTATTCCATTTCCCTGAATTTTAGTGCCATTACAATAATATTCCACATTAAACTCTTTCGAGAATAAGGAGAAGCTCATATAAATTTTAAAAGATAATACCATTTATTCATTCTTAAAAATAAAAGAAATTTATTAAAGCTTGTTCAAACATGTCATCTAATGACAGGTGTGGTTTAAGTGATACTGATGACAGTGGTAGCAAATTCAAGTTTATAACTACATAGCAGTTTGAACATTACTCTTTTCTGTAGGCTATTCCATTTCCCTGAATTTTAGTGCCATTACAATAATATTCCACATTAAACTCTTTCGAGAATAAGGAGAAGCTCATATAAATTTTAAAAGATAATACCATTTATTCATTCTTATGGATTTATCCAGAGCTTATTTATGGAGTGTCTACTCAGCATAAGGGCTACAATTGTTCCTGCCCTAAGAAGGCTTATAACCTAATGGAATAAAGAGACAATAAAACAGTTATTATAAAGTGAAATAGATGCTCTTTTAGGGAAGTTCTGGATGTAATGGGAGCATATCACAGAGTCATCAGAGAGGGCCCCTGCAGCAGGTCCGTTGTGTAGTAATATTGGGATCTCACATGATGTCATCATCAGTTGAGTTATGAGCAAAGTCTTTCTGAAAGCCAGATGCAAAGGAACTAAACTGGATAGGTCCACAAGAGTTAATCATTTCATTGCCACTTGGATCTGAATACATTTAGCCCAAGTCGTCCCTACATAGATGCAGAGAGTTGTCAGGTCACACATCTAATTTATTTATCCTTTACACCCGAGTATGAATGTGTTTATCAGATCCTGTACAAAAGGCATATTTTGATGAGAAGGAAAAGAAAACGTCTTCAGGCCCAGGAACCCTGGGACATACTAACAAGTAAGAGAAAAGGGAACAAAAAAGGGAGGAAGGCTGAAGATATTCTAGACGAAGGCTACTTCTTCACAGTTGGGCCTGAAATGGGTTATGGATGTGTTGCTAGATTCAGAAATACAAAGGGGAGTACCACCTGTGCTAGGTTATGCTCTGAAAAAGTCCCTTGCTATACGGTTTCCAATTGAATCTGGATTCTCTGCACTGCTTGGTTGAGATCTTCTTCCTTTGCTTCACTTTTACTCTAGATGGCAGCAGCAGAACAAAATAGAGGAGAAAAACTATTTTTCAATGAAATTTGTTCTGTGTCTACTAGGTAAAAAGTCTCAGAATGTTATTTGAAATAAAATATGCCCTTTCAACTTTTTTTCAAGTATAGAACGCCCCCTGCATCTCTGCACTGGAAGCACAGAGTCATAACCACTGGACTGCCAGGGAAGTCACAGGAAGGCCTTTTATACTTTACAAAACCCAGACGCCATCAAAGAAAAATTAATTCTTGACTCTGTGAAAATTTAAAAATTTACCCATGGAGGAAAAAAAACACAAGAAAAGTTAAACATGAAATGACAAACTGGAAAAATTATTCTTAACTCATATCAATGGGAAGGGATATATTCCAAATCATATATCTAAGTTCTATAAATCAGTAAGAAAGGGGACAAAAGCACAATAGAAAAAATGGGCAAAAGATATCAATGGTTTACAGAAAAATAAATACAAATGGCTCTTAAATATATAAAAAGATGATCATCCTCTCATAAAAGAAATGCAAATTAAAACTATATTAAGATATAATATTTCACCTATTTGTTTGGCAATGGTTTAAAAAAATTCATTGAAGATGCTATGGGGAAAAGTCACTCTCAGACATGGCTGGGGGGTATGCAACAGGTACTTTGAGTCTAGGAGTATATCCTAGAGATCTGCTCCTGAGTGTGTAAATGGCATCAATTCAAGGCTGTTTATTGCACCATTTTTTGTAATAGCAAATTATTGAAAACAACCCAAACATTTGGAATTCTGGTAGAAAAGGACTGTCCACTGAGTGAACAGGCAAACAAGTCTACTAGGTAAAAAGTCTCAGAATGTTATTTGAAATAAAATATGCCCTTTCAACTTTTTTTCAAGTATAGAAATACATCAACAATATTTCAATAATTAAAAGTCAAGGTACAGAAGTCTTCACAATTATACAATTTGTCAGGCCACCAATCAGATTATATTTACAGAGAAGTTTTATTATAATAACAATACCTCTGTGAAGACTCACTGCTTATATGCACAAGTTTATATTTGGAAGCTGAGATGTCAAGGTCGAATATCAAGTATACCTTTTAAATTAGGGAAGTTCATCCAATAAAGGGCCAGATAATCAGACAACAGACAGAAATTCTCTGGCTGAATAGAGAAATAAAACTTTACTATTTCTTTAATAAATTTATGGTTTTAAAGTTGTTTCAAATAAACATACATGCATGAAACTGGCTTGTGTATATATTAAAAATACAGATAGTTTATAAATATTTTTAAAGAAATAATTTTATTATATAATGACATTTTCCACTATCACTCTCTAAGCTAAGAGGATTTATGATCCCAGAACATGGCTTGTAGGTAAGAATGCAGAAACACCAGAAATACTATTTTTCAAAAAAAAAGACCTGAAAATAAACCAGGAGATTAAAAGAAAGATGACAGTTGTAATAATTTTCAAAAAGGGGTTTCAAGAAGACATTATATTCTCACACAATTCGAGGCTGGATTGAGCAGAGGATTCCCAAGGGGTTGGAAAGTACAATTGTCCAGGTTTTGTGCCTCATGGCTCTAAAGGATGCAACTTACATCTCTATAGTTATAGGTTTATGTATTGGTTAGGTTAATTTTCCTGCAGAGAGTATTAGAGTATCTTGGAGAAGGGTCATTTTTTTCTAATTTACACAAAAGTGTCATTTGGACTAGCAGTGGGCCTATTAGCATGAGTCAGAAGAGCTTCATTAAATTAAAGCTCTGCAAAATTAACACTTTCTTTTTGTTCTAGAATTATTGGCTTGATAAGTCAGAATGAATTAATCAGACTTTTTAGATTACCATTGTTTAATTATCTCTTAGCTAGATCAATGGAGAGGCAGCATTGATTGTGTCAAGGACCCAGGCTTTGGAGTGGAGATTGTAGTTGGATTTGTAGCTCTGTCATTTACTCATAGGTCCTGCTTGTGTTTGGGTGAATTGGAAAGTAGTCTAGCATCATGTAATCACAACTTTATTTTTTAAAATTTCTTTTCATCTAATCATTGCATCCAAAAAATCTATATGAGGAAAAAATCAGTAAGGTAGATAAAGCTTATGCACAAAGAAGTTCATCATTATGTGATTTACAATAACGAACAAATTGGAAATGTTGTACAACAGAGGAATGGTTAAGTAAATTATAGGATATACTAAGATTCGGTAATCAAATAAATATTTATCAAGGGTTTACTAACATGCCATGTATTCTGTTAGAAGATTGAGCACTGAACATGATAGATTTGGAAAATAACTTTTGTATAATAACAATTTAATGTAAAGTTTTTAAAAAGCAAGAAGAAAACCTTATAATACTATAATAATTTACAACACCATAAAACCCTTATTGTACTATCTACTATATAATTTATATGCCTAATATGTACAGAAAAATATTAGGAGAAAGTACATCAAATGTTAATAATTATTATCTCCAAGTGATGGTAATACAATAACTTTTCAATATTTTCTGTATTTTCTACTGGTAGGTTACTGTTAAAATTTTTTTTAAGTATACAAAATGGCATTGTACCAAAGACAGGCTACCATAAAAAGAGAATCATACCTAATGATATACTCAAAAGCCAGGATCACTTCATGGTAAGGAAAATCCCCAAGTATATAAAGACAAATTACACTGTTTTGTGTGTGTGTTTTGCTTTCTATTGCAGTCTTTGCAGAGCCTGCTTTCTTTTCAGCCTTAGGAAGGCCGGAGAAGGAATGTTGGCAGCATATTTCACCCAGGTGACACAAGGGGGTGCATAGATCCTGTTTCCAAATGCTTCCCTTTGTCTTCCAGGAAGAAGAAGAAAAAAACAACAAAAAACCCCCAGACATTTGATTTGGTGACCAGTTAAAATGTTTTAATAGACTTATTTATACAGCCCACAACTCTTTTCTAACCTGAGAGACCTTTGAGGGCATGAACCTCTATACAAACCACCTCTACTTCCCCACATTTATTTCATAAGAAAAAATATTACAGGAGAATAAGAAGCCTTTTAAAGAACAATTTGTAAAACTGGAGACAACCTAAACGGCCAAGAATAAGGGTTCTTAAATGAATTATGGTAATCATAAACAAATTAGAAAGTAACCACTAAAAATGATGTTGACATGGAAGGACCTTAAAAAAGCAATTAAAAAAAAAGCAATTTAGGGGCTTCCCTGGTGGCACAGTGGTTGAGAGTCTGCCTGCTGATGCAGGGGACACGGGTTCGTGCCTCGGTCCGGGAAGATGCCACATGCTGTGGAGCGGCTAGGCCCGTCAGCCATGGCCGCTGAGCGTGCGCGTCCAGAGCCTGGGCTCCGCAACAGGAGAGGCCACAACAATGAGAGGTCCGCGTACCGCAAAAAAAAAAAAAGCAGTTTATACAATAATGTATACAATATGGTCTAATTTTTATGTAAATATATCGTATGCATATATAGAAAAATCTAGAAAGATATGCTAAAATATTAATAGTCATCATCCTTAAGAAGTGACAGTTTTTTTCCATTGCCTTCTTTCTGCATGTGTACATTTTAGAATTTTTGTCTACGATAAAGATTTGTTTTTAAAAAACAAGAATAAATTAGTCCTCCCAAATAAAAATAAATACCTATTCTTACGACTTTTGTTAATGAAATATATATGTAAATAACTACAAATTACTCAGAAATATGCTGACAATACTGCTGTATTTGCTGAAGACAGTTCCACTTTATGACTGTTGTTTTAATATAACTATTAATAGTGCCCCTTTCACTCTCAAAAGTTTGAATAAGTCACCCTACAGGTATATTTTAAAATTTTTCCCAGGAAGTTGTTAGATTACCTTGCAGCTTCTCCCCTTTTGTCAGCAGGCTGCTTACAACCCAAAAGATCCTAACCCTTGTCTTTACCAATGTGCTCAGATGCAACGCTGGCCCCAAAATTCTGAGATTCCTCAGGCTGCATTAGGGTTAGTGTGGGACCAGGGTATACTCCAAAACCCATGTGAATCACAGTCCAGACAGAAAGTCTTTTTGAGACCCAGCTTGACCTGATGGCTGAGGTGCCCTTAAGGCTGACTTATGCATTGATTACCAGGAACCCTCCATGGGATAGCGACATGACACCCTACCATCATGACACTTTTTGACATACCTTTTGGGACAGAATCGTGGCACTACTAAGATAGATAGTATTTTTCAAATCACTCCTACACATGTAAAATTAACAACTATACTGCCTTGTTGAAAATTCCTTCGATTAGAAGTAACAAACACACTCCAATAACAAGTAAAAATGGAAAATGTTCTAAATCAATCTAAGGGTAACTCCTGGGACATAGAATACAGCGCCCAGCTGAGCCCCACGCAGGACCAGAGCCAGAACTGGCAAGTGCAGGCAGCTCACTCTTTCTCTTTCCTTTTTTTTCTCTCCCTCTTTCACGCTATTCAATTGCATATTTCTGCTTCTTTGTGCACATCTATATCATTCTTCTCACCCTGCAGAAGGGTTTATTCTGCTACTCCATACACAAAGCCAAAGACAGCCACCCTGTGTCCCTATGTGTCCTCTCAAGTCTAGCAGCAATTAATCAGTGCTAGTGCCCCTGAGTCCAAATTCCAAGTTCCCAAGGGACAGACTCTGACTGATTTTTATGAATGAATGAATTGGTTTCTCCTGAGTCAGGTGTCCACTTTGGCTCAATCAGTTATGGCCAGGAAGGGCTGAAAATGGCTCATCCATGTGGATTAGGGAAGAGGAATGTAGTCTGGGTAGACACCTCCACTAGAATCTACTAGCTTTCCTTCCTTCAGAGAACTTGGCAAGTTCTTCCTCTTCGATGACATACTCTGACTAAACAGGCAGTAAAGAAGGAGCTCTTAGTAACTCAAATCCACACACCACAGGTATTGTGATGAAACTTCCAATGACACCCACAACCATAGATTTCCCCATACGTGTTTCATATTTTCTTAATTCTATTGCCAACTTCCAGGGAACTTGGAACATAGTCCTTACCTGCTTTCTTCCACACCTTAAATCCTAAAGAGCCATGAGGAAGTCATGCATCACCCATTTGAAGAGCAAAATCTTTATTCTTTTGCTTTTTCATCCATTCATTCATGTAATAAACATTTATTGCATTGCTACTATATGTCAGGGCCTGTGCTCAGTGCTGTAGGAAGTGATAAGACACCATCCTTATTCACAGGCATTCACAATGTACTGAGAGAGTCAAAGAGATAAAAGAATACTTATGTTACAATGTGATATGGCCTACAACATAAGTATACACAAAGCAGGTTGAATGCAGAGAGAAGGGTCTAAATCATCCTTGGGGTAATCAAGAAAGGCATCAGAGAGATTATACTCCATTTGGGTGCTGAAAGAATAAGACTTTTCCTGATGGAGATGAAGGGGAAGATTCCCAGCTAAAATAAGAACAATAATAAATAGCTACCATATACTTAGCATTTACTGCATGTAGATACCCTACCACATGCCATACGTGGATTATCTTGTTAAACTTTGCAGTCCAGCTGGTCGGTCTGTCACTCCACTATGCAAATGTATCTCAGGAACGGTTGCTTAGAACACAAGTTTCCCAGGAGGACAGAACTATGGGCACAGAGGAACTTTAATAAATGCCAATAAACTAAAAATATCCCATGTTAGCATGTGTATTAGGAAACAAACATTTTTATACACTGCTGGTGGAAGTGCAACTTCCTGAAGGACAATTTGTCAACGTGCATCAAAGCTCACTCCTAGAAATTTACTTTAAGGAAATAATTGAGAATTTAGACAAAGTTAAAACTACAAAAATGTTCATCACAGTATTGTTCATAATAACAATCTAAAATGTTGAACAGGGCTTCCCTGGTGGCGCAGTGGTTGAGAGTCTGCCTGCCGATGCAGGGGACGCGGGTTCGTGCCCCGGTCCGGGAAGATCCCACATGCCGCGGAGCGGCTAGGCCCGTGAGCCATGGCCGCTGAGCCTGCGCGTCCGGAGCCTGTGCCCCGCAACGGGAGAGGCCACAACAGTGATAGGCCCACGTACCGCAAAAAAAAATAAAATAAAATAAAATTAAATGTTGAACAATGTTGTCATAAAAAATGATGTTGTATGGACTTCACTGGCGGTCCTGTGGTTAAGACTCTGTGCTTCCTCTGCAGGGGGCACTGGTTGGATCCCTGGTCCAGGAAATAAGATCCCACATGCCGCGTGGCAAGGCCAAAAAAAAAGATGGTAAAAAATGATGTTGTAGAAGTATATCTATTGAATCGAAAGATGTCTGTGACAAGTTTTCAAAAATCAATATAAAAGCAGAATAAACAGAATAGTCTCAGTCATTTTATTTCATATGTACATATATACAAATATATTTATATGGGTATATAAATTTAAAATATGCATATATTTTAAATGTGAATATATATGTCTATAAACGTGTGTGTTTTATATATTTTAGTATATATGCTAAATATAAGATATAAATATTATGTGAATATATAATATTTATATACACACACTTATATGAAACACTAGAAAGACACACTAAAATTTATCAGTGATTTCTCTGGCTGAGAATTTGAGGATTGGAAAATCTTTCTTTTAGTTTATCTCTCTTTTTGAATTGTTCTATAAAAAGTTCATATTATTTTTGTAAGCAAAAAATAAGAGCTTAAGATGTCATTTATAGATGACAATTAATAATTTAGTCACATTTAAATTTACCAAGCTTAGAATAAGATCTCAAGGTGTGACCCACACTCAACATAACATTACTTAGTATTTATATAGCAGTGGTATCTCTGAAAGTTGTGGTAAATTTTTGCATTTTTGAACAATATCTTCATGGAGATTATGTACATATCCAAATTATCTCTTATTTCAGTGAAGCTGAAAAATCCAAAAAAGAGACGTTCCTGTTCTGCCAATAATTTAAGATTTAGTATGTCGCTTACCATCTCTGAGCTTCAGATCGATTATTTATTATAAAAAGAAATGATAACCTCTGTTACTAGTCCTTGTAAGGAATGAATGAATGTACCTGTCCATACTTTATAAAGCTTTATACTAATATTCAGGGGAATTTTTAATAAGATCAGATATTAGGTCCTTAAGTTCTCCTTTTGGGAATCTTCTAATTGTTAAGAATGTTCAAAAGACCGACATCTTTATAGATCATAAAGTTATGTGCAGTATTCCCTTTGTTGCTGAATCATACGCAATCCATGAGGCATTGCCCACCCAGGAAAACTATGGTGTTCTCATTAATAGGTTTGGGCATTATTCTTACAGCCTTGGAGCTCTATCATAAATTTATCTTGCTAGTTGAAAGCTTTTGTGAAACTGATTCAGGCTTCTTAATACACTGAATTGTCCTTCTACAGCAGCATGCTAAGCCGAACAAAATAGCCAATAATAACGCTCATGCTAATTTTAACTCCCTGGTCTTTTTTAATCATTTGTCCAAGGATCCAAAGTAAAGAGTTACTCTTCTCCCTGGTATAGTCAAAAAGCCAGATATTTCAGTCACTGGAATTCCTTTTCCATTCTAGCTCCTTATTGCCCTCCCTAATCTGAGGAACCAATTTTAAACATGCTGACCATGACATCTGATTTAACCCACATTTCATCTGTTGAGTTCTATCTCTGTCTCGTATGGCTTCATTAGACACCTGTCTCCTGTACATTATTGGAAGCCACAATGCAATGCAACATTAGATTCTTTAGCTATAGAAAAGCTTTTTCTTTAAAAAAAAAAAAAATATATATATTTTTAGTTTTACAAGCAGAGTCCTTTCCTCTGATCAGCTTTTGACAAATACTCATAAAATCATATTGGCAATGCTGGTAAGCCTTGCCAAGAAAAACCAAGGAGATCCTAATTTTGGAATCTTGAAATCTTTTGGCATCTCTGAATTTGAAAGATGATCTCGGTGGTGAACTTATAACAGTGTGTTCTAATCTTCTTTGGGTCTATGACATGATTATGAATGTACTAGGACACATCTGAAGGGTGTTTCCCTTCGCTACCCTGCCAGTCCTCCACCAGCCCAGACAACTGTTTTGATGTAATATTTTCTACCCTTAACACTTACCAGGGTGGATAATGGAAAAGCAATGCAAAGGGAAGCTGAGCTCAAATTGTTCTTTGTCTATTAAACTGTATTTCAACATATTATACATCAATTATACTTCAATTTAAAGAAAAGAATAAAGGCTGAATCTAAAAAAAAACCTTTCAATAGCCATAGTATCCAATGTATTATAATTGGTATTATAATTGCTTACTTAATTTTATTTTGTTGTATTTGCTTTCCCTTTAGACCATAAGTTCTGGTGATGCCTACCCACTATTTAACATAGTGCTTATTACAAAGTAGGTGATGAATAATAATTTATTAGTTGAATGATCTCTCCCAATCCTGACTCCCATTTTCAACAACAAAATTAACTAGTCAAGAGGGAGGTCATCAAGAGGAGGGATATGTGAGTCAATCCAAGAAAATACAGTCCACCAGTGTTAAGAAAATACAGTCCACCAGGACTAGGCACAGTTCAGTCTCTGGGATGTGACTCAATCCCCAGTATCACCCACAATAAAGATGTTTCCACAATGTCAAATGGGTGCTAGTGAAGTAAAATGTTAAAATAAGTTATGCTGGATCAATGGCAAGGAATTCTGTCACACGTTTTGTTATTTTAAAATCAAACAGCTGCTGCCACCTTTTATTATCAGTAATCTTGCCTCTAGCAATTGCTCCTTCCTCCGCATAATAGCTAAGGCTTATTGAATGCAGACAGGTGATGAAACTGTCTTATGCACTTCATATTAATGAATTATCACTTTAATCTTGATAATGTTGTACGGTAGAGATAATTATTAAGCACATTCTATAAATTAGGAAATAAAGCAATAACGTAAAAATAAATTGTCTAAGGTTTAAAAACACGTAAGTGATGGAGCCAGAATTCAGATCTGCTTCTATATGAAACCAGAATCCAAGCTCTTACCTACTAAACTCTATCACAACTGGTTAAAATTTAGGATTACCAGGTTTATTTTAGTTTAATTCCATTGTTTTCAGAGAATATACCTTATATGATTTCAATTAATTATAACTTTCTAAGTTTTGTTTTATAAGCCAGGATATCGTTTACCTTAGTCAATGTTCCTGGTGCACTTGAAGAAAATGTATACTCTGCTGTTGTTGGGTGGAGTTCACTGTGAATGTTAATTAAATCCAGTTGGTTGATGGTGTTTTTTAGTTCTATGTTTTTGCTAATTTGCTCTTACCTGGTCTACCAATTATTCTTCTGTTCTACCAATATTTCTTCTATTCTTATACACAATGTCAGGAACTCTGCTAAGTAGTTTAACATTTATTACTCAGAATAATCTATTACTATAGGTATTATTATTGTCTCCATTTTACAGAGGGGAAAACTGAGGCTAAAATGTTGCTTTACTTGCCCAAATTCACAGAGTAAGTAAGTGCAGCTGGGCTGGGATCTGAATCCAGTCTCTCATAGTCTAAACTTCCTGCTCCTACTCAG
Organism: Neophocaena asiaeorientalis asiaeorientalis; assembly: GCF_003031525.2. Classification (NCBI taxonomy): domain Eukaryota; kingdom Metazoa; phylum Chordata; class Mammalia; order Artiodactyla; family Phocoenidae; genus Neophocaena; species Neophocaena asiaeorientalis. The sequence continues at coordinate 243,607 of NW_020172364.1, forward strand.
TATCCTACAATGATTATTTGCTCAGTGAAAATGCTTTTGATCAAGTCTTTTAATAGCAATGTAATATTTACTAAAGAAAAATATTTCTTTCTTTTATAAATTGCACATTGTAGAAAGGCCTTTTGAAGGAGGACAGTTGGATTGAAAATTCAAGGTATTTTAGTCTTTTAAATAAGGGCCCAAGAGCTTACATCTTTAGTCTGAGGCATAAATACGGCTTTTTTCAAAGAGAAAATAGCAAAACATTCTGGAGGTTGGCAGCATTCCACTGAGAGTCCTAAGGACCGCATTTCCAACATTAATGCAGGGCACTCTGACCTTGCTCTGAAACACTGGACAGGGCACAAACCAAGGGCTGCAAAGCTGTACCTTGTAAAAATGGAATGGAACAAGCCAGAGCCTTGAAAGAGAGGTAAGCAAATATTGAGGTCAAGAACCCTATGTAAGTGTTATTCCAAATTCAATCCAACATTTGGAAGTCAAGTTCTCTATTACTTAAGACTGACAATGATCTTACACTTCTTGAGGCCAATTCATAGAATAATAAGGTGTCATAAGCACCAAGGATACAAGCTTTCATTATAAGATGGTTCACCTGTGGTGAAAGAAAAGTTCTGAAGAATTGGGACTACTTTGTTCAGAAAAAATTAGAGTTCATTTTAGGAACTGTACTTTCTCTGTTAAAGGGACTGTGTTGAGTCTGAATATACTATGAATCAATAAAACTGTTTTCACCTTTCTGGAAGGTAGTAGAACTATAGTGCAGTTATTTTATGCCCTTTCTGACAACACACAGAACTTATTATTTGTACCACATGCTTCAGGTCTTGAATATATGCAGCTTAAAAATCTCACTTATACTGTTCTTTAATTTCCCCATCTTTGTTGGTCTGGGCTTCTTAAGCTCTTCATGAGAGAACGAGTCAGATTATTTCTTCTGCAGTGAAACATACGAATATTCACATTAAGCAGAATAAATAGACTATAAATAGTCAGTTCAAGTCAAATTTTATTACAGATTAGTTACAAAAAAAACTTTTGTTTTTTTAAAATATTTTTGAGTTTAGGAATTACAGATACCAGTTTACAGACCTGTAATATCAATACTATGATAGAAAGGAGCTTTATTTGTCTATATTGAATAGAAGTTATATTTTCAAATTAAGCAAATTACAATCCTAGGCTTAAGAATATACATGTGCATATATATGTGTACAAATTGCCAACATATATTAAAATAACTTTCTTATCTAAAGCCTTAAATAGAGCATATATAGGCATTCACAATATTGAATCAGATATCTGTTTTGAGAATGTTAATGCTATGAACACATAATAATCTATTACATCCATATATTACTTTATATTTTGTCAAGAACTTTTATATTTACCATTGTATTAATCTTCACATTCTGTGAAGTAATTCTATGAAGTAAACAAGGCAGGAATTATTACTTTTATAAAAGAAATCACATGGAGTTTTATCTGGTTACCAAAGGAAGCCATTCTTGCAAATAATGTGAAAGATAACAGAAGAAAGAAAAAGTTGGGGGTTTCTCCCTTTGTTTTACGAAAAAAGACAATTGAGAGTCAGAGAGGTTCATTGGCTGATTCTGGGTCTATTAGCTAGAAGGTGGTAGAGCTGGAGGTAAAATCTAGTCTGACTCCAAGACTTGTGGATTTTATTCTTTCATCAATATCTAGTGAGTACCAATACAGTCAGGCTCTCTGATACCATATCCACTATACCACAGTGCCTCTTAAGAAACAGAAGACACAGAATTCCACAGTTTAAAACATCTGTAGGAATACAATGAATATAACAAGACCACATTGTTAGCAGAATTACTTATTTTCATTTTAGAGGGAATGTCTAATTTGTTAATTAAAATAGAAACTTCCTTCCCAAAACTCTGTTAAAACTATTTGGGGGAGTACCTTGAACCCAACCAAAACTTCAGTAGTCACTGGGGGCTTGCACACTAATGTAGATTGGCAGTCAAATGGTATTACAAACTTCCAGTTATAAGATAAGTAAGTACTAGGGATGTAATGTACAACATGATAAATATAATGAACACTGATGTATGTTATGTATGAAAGCTGTTAAGTGAGTAAATCCTAAGAATTCTCATCGCACGCAAAAATTTTTTCTATTTCTTTAATTTTGTAAATATATGAGAGGATGGATGTTCACTAAACTTATTGTGATTATCATTTCATAATGTATTTAAGTAAAATCATTATGCTGTACACCTTAAACTTATACAGTGCTATATGTCAATTATATCGCAATAAAACTGGAAGAGAAAAAATTTAAATTTTATTTTAAAAAATCTGAAACAAAATGAATTGATCCAGGCAATGAGTTGATGACATAATTACATAGAAAATTATTTCAAATGAATTAAAAACACAATAATTTCATTTGCCTAGTCAGATATACTCTGAGGACCAGAATAAATAAATGAAATGTAAAAAAATATCTTGAACGATTTTCAGTAATCATATTATAACACTGATTATGCTATTCTGAAACTATTATACACAATCTAGGATAGACAAAACTAATCATGTTTATGCCATTAAGAAACAATATTTTGGGACTTCCCTGGTGGTTCTGTGGTTAAGACTCTGCACTTCTGATGCAGGGGGCAGAGTTTCAATCCCTGGTGGGGTCACTAAGATCTCACATGCCCCATGGCGAGGCCTAAAAAAAAAAGAAAAAAGAAAAGAAAAAAAAGGGAAACAATATTTTTTACAGTAGTAGAAAATGGCATCAATATAAAATCAAAGAAGTTAAGTATAAATATTGTAATCTTAGATTTAAAATATTGTGAACTTGTATTTTCTTTTAAACAATATTTATGTATTTCCTGGCTCTGTACACTGAACAATGACCAATGCAGCATCAGGAAACATTCCTAAAATCCAGATTATGATCGCTAAGTATTATTTCCCAATACTGGGCTCCTTGGAGAAATGGATAATTTGAGTTCTGGAGCAAAAGATGTCTAAGATGATCTTGAAATACCTTATACAAGAAAACAATGAGACTACCAAAGACTGCTGAAGTTTGTCAAAAGGATTCAGGAGCCAAATTGATGAAGTTCCTACTAGTCAAAAAGTGGCATAATTTTGAGTAAAGATAATTACTGCAATGGATTGAAACATTTTAAAAAGTTCAGTGATCACCCATGGAATATGATACAGAATCAACTCATTATGCTGAAAACTGATGAAGAATAGAGTATTTTGTCTTTCTCACATGAAACTTACTGCTGGGTAACTAAAGATTGTGCGAGGAAGTTTCTCTTTAGAGAAGCATCTCAACCAATAAATGAAGAAGCAATGATAGAATATTAACACTCTATAACCACTAATGGTATAATGGATCTATTCTAAACAATGACCATCACCAGCTATCAACATCACAAAAAAGAGAAGACAATCAGACTTTATGTGCTTCCTGGTGGAAGTGCCAATACTTCTCATGAAGTAGTCTTATAAAAAAGTAAACCTGAACATAAGCAAGCCAAGCCTTGAAATCTAACTATAAATTTATAAAAAGTACAGGAGACAAAGAGTAATTATTAGGTCAATGTTTCTTCAACAAATATATTTCTGGGAAAAGAGAGGGCAAGGAAGGAACAGAAGGATTAAAAGAAACTTAAGAGACATATTAACAGTTGTTACATGTGGACTTTATCTGGATTCTGATGTAAATCAAGAGTAAAAAAAGAAAAATAATTATGAGCCAATTACCGATATTTTGTTTTTAAAAAGTTTTTAAAAAGTTAAAAAAAACTTGGGCTTCCCTGGTGGCGCAGTGGTTGAGAGTCCGCCTGCCGATGCAGGGGACGTGGGTTCGTGTCCCGGTCCGGGAAGATCCCACATGCCGCAGAGCAGCTGGGCCCGTGAGCCATGGCCGCTGAGCCTGTGCGTCCGGAGCCTGTGCTCCCCAACGGGAGAGGCCCGCAAACCGCAAAAAAAAAAAAGTTAAAAAAAACTTAAAAAAAGTTTTTAAAAAGTTAAAAAAAAAACTTAAAAAAAGGTTTTAAAAAGAGTCCTTACTTTTTAGAGATGCATACAAAAATATTTGTGCTTAAAATAGAATGGTATTTGAGATTCCTTCCGTAATGATCTAGTTTGGGGTGTGGTGGAATGGGTAGGAATATAAATGAAACGAGATTGACCATGCTAATTGTTGAAGCCAGGTGTTCTATTTTTGTACATGTTATAAATATTCCATATTAAAAAGTTAAAATTTTTTGTTTAAATGAGGGAGATGAAGATGCCATTTCCTGACATTGTAATATTATAAGGAGGACCAAATTGGGAGTGGGGAAGAGATATAGAAAGAGGGAGATTAATAATTTAACTTTCAGTTCTGAACATGGCTTGAAGTTCTGAGCGACATGCGAAAGAAGATACTGAATAGTCAAACAGGTATAAGGTTTGAACCTCAGAAGAGACATCTGGACTAGAGATCTATATTTAAGATTTATCAGCATAGGGGTGGGAATTGATACAATTACTTAGGGAGAGAATGTATTGCAGAATAAAAAAAATAAAACCTACTGAATGTCTATTATGTACCAGGCACTATTCTGAATTCCCTAACTGTATTCACTTAATCCTCACAATAACCCCAAGAAGTAGATATTACTATTATCTCATTTTTATATATTAGGAAACTGAGGCATATAGGGTGTAAGTCTTGTCTACAGCGAGTTTAAGCACTGTAACCAGGATTTGGATCCTTGAAGACTGATTCTGTGTAAAAACAGAACATCCCAGGACTATGACCTGAAGAGCTCTGATATCTGGTAGAGAATAAGCCAGAAAAGTACTCTGAGAAAAGCCGCCAAGGAGGTACGAAATAGTTGAAAGCAGTGTCAATATAAACCAAAAAAAGAGAGCATATTCAAGAAAGGGAGTGGCCAATGGTCTTGAATGGTGCTGAGGAGTCAAAGAAGATGTGTGCTGAAATTAATTCTATCACTGATGGCCAGCTTAGCTCTGTCTCACATTAGTTCGTTTCCATCAAGACACTTTTCAATAGTATGACTTATGGTGTGATTCTAACTTGATAAATAATAAAGAAGTTATAACTTCTACTGTTATATATATAATAACTTCTACTATAGCATATCTTGCCTTAAAATACAAATACATAAATCCAAACACTCAAAATATAATTTAGAGAGAATTTTTCTGTGGTTAACAATAGAATTGCTTACTGAAATTATTCATCTTATGATTCTTTTATATGGGGATTTTTCCTAAGATATTTAAAATGATTCAATTTTCAAATCAGTCGGACATGAAATTTTTAAAGACACATTTGATGTGCAACCTGCACTATGATTTTTATGTATTTTAGTGCTTGCTAGATTAGGAAGAATTTAAACTTTCAAGAAGAACGAAGCTTAAAATCTGTTAAATAAAAATGATTAGCTTTTCCCACCGCTGAAAGATTATCTTCTTTAAATTTTCAAATCTTATTTTCAGTTTCAGTGAATAAATTGTTAGCATTTATGTTCTTGGGTTCTTAGGGAGAATCTTCACGTTCTCAGGAAATTTATTTGTCATATGGATAACTGTGAGCTCCATTTTCATCTGCATATACACAGTTCTTGAGGAATTTTCAAGCACCAGTTACACTGTACATGGTGGAAAATGAGTTAAAGATCTTCCTTTCAAATAATCTATTTGTAATCATCAGTGTCATATTAGCTTATGTTTTCACTTTGACGAAAGAAACATGTACCACAGAGTATTTTTTGGCTTGAATTTTTAAAACCTTAATAACAATTCTAGAAAATGGGAGATGATTACTTTCCCATCTATGTTTAAATGTTGGCCTAAAGATAAAGAAGCAATTATTAACCAGCTGGCTCTAATCTGAAAAAAAAATTAGAAGAAATTGATGTGGTGCTTGACATGAACAGCATTATCTGAGGAAGCCTATGAAAAGTAAATGTACTACTTCTCTTCCTTTGTATCTACGGTAAGAGAAAAGGAAATAGTAGATATATTGGAGTTGCCAACTACAGGAGCAGAGCCGGCTCATCATCTAGCACAGTGACAGATAGTGGGTGTTCAGTACACAGTGTAGAGCAAACAAATGAATAAATAAATAAATAACAAAGAACCTGTGTTTACACCCATAATGAGAAGCAGGAGGCAGTGTGTTAAATTATGATAGTCAGTTTGTACTGCATGGTTTTCAAGTGCCCAGCACTGTGAATAATTTTAATAGCCAAGATTCATTACTGCCTACCACGTGCTCTACTGCTTACCAGATTATTACTAATTGAAGCCTCATTTGGTAGCATTATTATCATCATCATCTCTCACCATTTCATGTTACAAATGAGTACTCTGAAGCACAGAGAGGCTAAGTTATTTGCCCCAAATCAAAGAGCTGGTCAATGGTTGCTCTGGGCTTTGAAAAGCTTGTATTCAAAGCCTGCTCATCTAGCCATCAGGCAATGTTGCCTACATTTGGTATGGTTAAAAACTCTCTATTTATTGCATTTGCTAAAATCCTTCCAGTTCATCCAAAACCTCAGGGTGTGTCTTAGTACTAAACTCTTTCAAGGGGTTCTGTGGGGCCTGTCTCTGCTACCAGCAGCCTTATCGCCACTCCTGGAATACAGTTGTCTTCCAGAATCACTGACTTTCAGAGCTGAGTAGCAGCACAGAGATCAGTATAAGGTAGTAGCCAAATACATGGGTTTTGGCCTCAGGCTGGATCCAAATCATGGCCTTGCCCCAGTATCAAGAATTTCTTAAAGTTCTGTTTATTATTATCCCACCTTGGAAAAAGAGGCAAGTATAGTGAGAAGAAAGTAGTTGCATACTGCTTACCAGCTACTGCTGATGTTGGTTCAAGTTCCTACTTTTACTAAACTCTGTCTCAGTCAGCAAAACAGGGCAATCTAGTCATTCAGGAGGGGGTCCCTGCTTCTAATGAGTGAGCCTTGTTATCAATGATTCCTTACTTCTGATGAAGCAACTTTGAGAAAAGGAGCAGTGACAAGCTACCCCAGTCTTCTGACAACAGAAGGGGAAAAGTCAAGATCATATTAGTACTAAAATCTAGTCTCATGGCTTTCTAAATGCAATCTGCATACACCTGGGGTCTCCAAGACACTTACAGGAAGTCTGCAAGGCCTAAAATACTTTAATAATAAAACTAAGATGTTAGTAGGAATTCCCCGGTGGTTCAGTGGTTAGGATTCTGGGTTTTCACTACTTGGGGCCCAGGTTCAATCCCTGGTCGGGGAACTAAGATCTCTCAAGCAGTGTGGCTAAATAAATTTAAAAAGCTAAGATTTTTTTTTCTTCTTCATTAGGTTAATATTTACTAGTGGTGCAAAAGCAATGGTGGGTAAAACCGTTGGTCTCTTAGGAAGAATCAAAGCAATAACACAAAACTACACTGGTAGTTACATTCTTCATCATCATGCACTCTCAATAAAAATAAAATGCCAGGGGCTTCCCTGGTGGCGCAGTGGTTGAGAGTCCACCTGCCGATGCAGGGGACACGGGTTCGTGCCCCGGTCCGGGAAGATCCCACATGCCGCGGAGCGGCTGGGCCCGTGAACCATGGCTGCCTGGCCTGCGCGTCCGGAGCCTGTGCTCTGCAACGGGAGAGGCCAAACAACAGTGAGAGGCCCGCATACCGCAAAAAATAAAAAAGACTGTCCTTTACAGAGAATTCCCTGGTGGTCCAGTGGTTAGGACTCTGCACTTTCACGGCCCAGGTTCAATCCCTGGTCGGGGAACTAAGATTCCACAAGCTAAGTTCCATGGCCAAAACCAAAACAGAACAAAAAATTGTTTGAAACCTGAAAAGAACGTCCTTTATAAATCAATAAAATGATTACTTTATTAAATCTATACATCTTATTAATGTGTTATATAATGAAATGGGAAGTAGACATAAAGCCCTTCGGCTGCATTCTGAAATAAGAAGTTGTCTCTAGGAAAAGAAATTCATGCAATTGAGTAATAAATAGAACCAGCTTATGTTTTCATGGAACATCATTTTTACTTGAAAAAAAGACTGGCAGACAAATGATGGATTATCAGATTGGGTATTCGGTACGCTTTTCAATCTTTTTAATTAACAGGTAAGCCTGTCGCTTAAAGGAAAACAACAGATGGTATTTTTGCCTCATAAAATTTGAGAGAAAATTAAAATTTGGAAAACTTGAGTCCACCATGGTGAACTTTACAATTTCTCAACACTTAAAATCTTTTCTAATGAGATTCATGATGGTATTACCAGAAAATTTTTTTGGTATTGTATAATGAAATGGGTCAACATTCATAAGATCTGAATAAGTCAGAGAACAAATATTTTCCCAATGACCAATGAATAATGTTACAAAATCATGCATTAGTAAAAGATCCATTCCAAGTTTGAGATAGATCTGTAGATTTTAACACAACCAAGTACACAAAGTTAATTTATATGGTTTCAGATTCCACATTGCTATTAACCTTTAAGAAACTACTACTCATTAAGGGTTTGGTATAGCATAAAAGATAAAACAGGGACAGATAGAACAAGTAAATTGCCCAATATCAGAAATAAATTGCTGAAGGCCTGAGATTAGAAACTTGGCTCCTAAATCCATACCTCCCAAGTAAAAGTTTCTAATAATATTATCCTTGTCTTAGTGGTAGTTAGATCCTCAGTGGTAGTTATTAAGATCCTGAAGAAAGGCATGGTTCCAACTTGATCTTTAATCAGAACATAAAAATTTAGAAAGAATTGGTCTACAAAATAATTTCCAACTTTTTAATGCTAAAATATGTTGAGGACTTCTACATTTAGTACTTGTGTTTTGAGCATCCACTGACAAAATACTATAAAGAATTATATTCAGCCTATAGGCAATGTGCGGTATACATTTTGATTCAAGAAAACCGCTTTCAATGATCTAAATCCCACAAATTGGAACTCAAAGATCTTTATCTAAACCTTTGAAAGAGCTAATAACAGGGGTAGCCCTCAGATAAAGACTAACACAGCAGGCAATAATTTGTCCCGTCAGCTGTGGAGAAATCTGAATTATGTGTGTATGTGTGTGTACTTTATATTTTCTAACTCCTTGTTTAAAACTTCTTGTAACTCCTTGCTCTGTGCATCCATTCTTTTCCTGAGTTCTTGGATCATCTTTACAGTCATTACTCTGAACTCTTTCTTGGGTAGATTGCCTATATCCACGTCACTTAGTTGTTCTTCTGGAGTTTTATTTTGTTCCTTTGTCTGGAATATATTCCTCTGTCATCTCATTTTATCTAAGTTTCTGCCTGTATTTTTATGTATGTGGAAGGTTAGTTATGTTTCTTGACCTTGGAGAAGTGGCCCTCTGTAGCGGATGTCCTATGTGTCCCAACAGTACACCCCACTCTCGTCACCCAAGGACCAGGGACCAGCTGGTTGCAAGGGTAGGTTCTGACCTGTATTTGCAGACTTGGTTACCCAGGCGACCAGATCATAGTTTTTTTGCCTCTGGTGTCTGCCTCCCTGGTGGGTGAGGTTGGTGTAGAGGCTTAAGCAGGCTTCCTGGTGGGAGGGGCCAGTGCCTGCTCGCTGGTGAGTGGGCAGGGCCAAGTCAAGGGGCGTGTCTAGAGGTGGCTGTGGGCTTAGGAAGTCTTTAGACAGCTTGTCTGCTGAGGGTAGTGTTGTGTTCACACCTGTTGGTTGTTTGGCCTGAGGTTTCCCAGCACTGGAGCCTACAAGCTGTTGGGTGGGGCCAGGTCTTGGAGCTAATTATCCAAGCAAGATGTCTGCCTCCAGCAGGAGTTCAGGTCGATGAACACTCCCCGATATTTCCACCGCCATCTTTTATGACCCCAGAGAGAGCCACAGCAGCCCCCTGCCTTTTCAGGAGACCCTAGACCCGTTAAGACCAGCAGGTAGGTCTGGCTCAGGCTCCTATGAAGTCACTACTTTTGCCCTGGATCCTGGTGTGCAGGAGACCTTGTGTGCACCCTCCAAGAGTGGAGTCTCTGTTTCCCTCATTCCTGTGGAGCTCCTGCATTCAAACCCCACTGGCCTTCAAAGCCAAACGCTCTGGGGGCTCCTCCTCCCGATGCCAGATCCCAAGCTGAGGAGCCTGATGTGGGGCTCAGAACTCTCACTCCTGTGGAAGAACCTCTGCGATATAAGTATTTTCGTTTGTGGGTCGCCCACCCAGCAGGTATGAGATTCGATTATATCGCGAGTGCCCCCCTCCTACCATCTCTTTGGGCTGCTTCTTTATGTCTTTGGATGTAGAATATCTTTTTTGGTAGGTTCCAGTCTTTTTTATGGATGACTGTTCAGCAGTTAGTTGTGATTTGGGCATTTTCGTGAGAGGAGGTGAGCTGGAGGTCCTTCTACTCTGCCCTCTGTCTCAAAACTTTGGCCAAAATGCATGATGCATGCACAAAAGATGAGTGCAGGCTATCTTTCTCTGCCATCAGTTCAGGCAAGTATTTCTCCTCTTCCATAGTGCAGACTTTGGACCGTCCCCGGGAAGGCACAGGGTTCCCCACGGTCGGACACAGGTTGCTGGGCAGCCCTCTCCCGCCCCGCACTGTGCACCTGCTGCAACCTCACGCCACCTGGCTGTCTAGCCGCTGTCCTTCCTGTATGTGTGTGTAGAAGGAGCAGTTTTCCCAAGAGGAGTCTGTGTGATGACTTTCCAAAGTTATAGCTGCTTGGGATTGGTGGGAGAAATGGGACTCAATCTAATCTCCTTTGTGAAGACAGTATGACTCCGGCTTTAACCTGTGTTCCAGATACATCTCATTTCAACTTGAAAGATAAAAATGTACTGCATTATCCCATTGCCAAACCAAACCTGAAATCGAAACAAACAGAGATGCAGAATACAAATGGCTGTGCACAAATATGAGTTATCAGTGTCTGATCACATCCTGCCCAACATTTAGATTCAGAGAATTTCAGATTCAGCAGAAATCTTACACATCATCTTGCCAATCCTGTTTTGAAAGATGAGGAAACTGTGGCCCAGAAAATCTGAGTGTCTTGCTCAAGTTTTTACAGGGAGTTAAGGCCAGAGACAGGACTGAAAATCACAGGCTTTTTTCTATACCACAACTTAATCACCTAATTGCTTTTTTTCCTTGATTGTCAGTTCCCTATCTCTAAACCTAGACTGAGGGTTTCCTAACCACAACAAAAGGGACACAGCATGCTAAAGAATTATTTAAGTAGAATCAAGGAATGCTATTTACTTTAAAAAAAAAAGATTTGTTAAATGCTACAAAGTTCATAATAGTCTAGTCATTTGTCACAGGTTCTTAGGTTTCAATTACAGGAAAACATTAATGCCATAGTCCACAAGTGCTATCCTAATTTTTCAGATTACTTCCTTAGAAAGTGTGCTTTTGATCTGCTCTTCCATAGAAGAATAAATGTGTAGACTTCAATGCTTAATAAAGTTGAAAGCTTCTCCCTGGGGTAACTGAAATTCTTATCAAAGGGGCGATAGACCTGGTTGCAGCTGCAACAAAGAAGTGCCATATAAAGCCAAGTGGAAAGCAGTTAAACATTATTGGTGGTATAGGGCCATTGAACACGGTCATATTAATTGGAATCTATTGCACAGGACATTCCACTACATGCTGGGCAAATGACCCTGAAAGTTTTGAGTTTCTCTGGTGTATAATAAAAGTTCAGATGTAAAAATAATCATACAGATGGTGGATTCTCTATCCTTGAATGGGCATAGATACCCTGAGATCTAGGTGGCTGAAAATTTTCTTTTTTAAATAATGTCCTTTGAGTGAGTCACCATATATGCATCTTCTCTTACAACCATTTGAAAACTTGTCCTCTAATAATTTCACACAGAGCTTTCAGCATAGCAACATTCAAAAGAATAAAACTAATGAAACACAGCAACTTTTACATTTTTACTTTTGTGCTTTGGGAAAAGTCCAATTAAAAGATACAAGGCAGTTCAAGTGGGAATTTCTTTATTGCTTCCAAAATGAATAATCTCTAATCTAATAGAAAAATTAGAGAGATTTAAAACCAAGGTAGTATGGAACATGTTTCAGGTACACCAGTATGCAACCCTCTGCACTTATGATTTAAATTTTGTATCCTTAGATGCTCCTATAGTTCCTGATTGCAGGTTGTAAGTAAAGAGCAATCACTGTATTTGTCTTTTAGGCAGAAGCCATTCCTGAGCTTCATTACAGGCTCTTTATCTTACTCTTTAAACTAAGTATTAAAAGAAAACACCACAAGATATAATACTATCAATGGGTAATCTTGAAATGTCAGAATTCTCATTAAGATATAGCTACCTGATAAGAATAATCCCTTACTCAGCTTCCCAAAGTTTGCCCAATTTTATAAATAAATGGTCTATAATACAAATCAGTGGAAACATAAGCCCTAGCTAGATGATGACCAGAGGGTGAATGTCCTTTAAAAGTATTGTGCTTCAAGCCAACTTTCATTTAGTCGAAACTGGAAGCCCCAAATTCTTATGAACATCAATCTTTTTATCAAGCTATATAACACATACTAAAAAGATGCTGAGTTTATAATACATCCAAGTTCTTGTCTCCCCCAGGGATCAACACATAATGTTGACTGGATTTTTGATTAACATATTTATCTAAAACATAACATTCACGAGAAGTCCAAGCACAGAAATCAACTCATTTGCAAGAATCTTTTCTTAAACTAATTAAAGCAAACAGAATAACTGTGCCTTTTTTTCTTCCATAACCATGACTAGTATCTTCTTTACATTTACCTTTCTACAAACAGGTAAAATTTCGATGATTTCTACCTTTCACAAGATGATTACTTCAGAATCAGTTGGAGCCCCCAACAGGTGGGCATTATTATTGCCAAGGAGATATTTACAACCAGAGCTCATTAGAGAAGAGTATCTATGGAAAACCTACCTCTTTGCCAAGTGTCAAATATCAATGAATATAGTATTTAGGTAGCAGCAACATGACCTCTTGAGTCACACTCCATTGGGTAGAATGGAACTGATAAAGGATAAATGACATACGAAAGAGTATGAAATTCTACTCTGGGCCTTGCTTCCCCCTGGGTAATGTCTTGTATTGAGTGAGAGCCAGAACAAGATTTAAAGGAGATTACAAGATAGACATATTAGACCCTGCCAAATTCTCTCCTTATAATGAATAACTCTGGCTGTCACTGGTTTCACTAATGATTACAGTAATAATCCAATGTGACTATCACTGAAAAAATGGTTAGCAGGACATTAAATGAATCATTTTCCTACCGAGTCATTATATTGTTCATAAAGCTTTCTCTCACAGCCCTCTACTAAAATTGCTGTGGCCATAATATTCTGTGAGAGATGTGAACAAGCACTATTCTATAAGTGGTCTCACCATAAAACACAACAGTAGATAGAAATCTGTAATAGAAATAAGCTTTTCCTAGATTATCCTTCATAAATGTATATCACCTATTATTACCCCAACACTTTATCTGTATGCATATTGGGTAATCAAAGTAGAGAATTTTCATCCCCAGAGTACAAAGGTTTTCAAACAATCATGTTATTGTTGTATTATTTTTTTTAGTTACTGGTAAACTGTGATAATTTTACCTGCCTAAAAGACCTACCAGAAAACTTTGAGGAACGTTTGATGGTCCACTTAACTAAAAATCAATCATTGACAATATAACATAGTAGGTTTGGAACCAGACAAATCTAATTTGAATTCAAACTACGATACATATAAATTCTGCAACTTAGATCACATATATAAATTCTCTACTCCTCAGTTTTTTTATTTCTAAAATGAAGATGACAACACTTTCAATACAAGGTTGTTATGAGGACTAAATGTGATAATAAATTAAAAACCCTTAGCACAGTGTCAGACGCATAGTAATTACAGGGATAAGCTATCAGGGCCACCAACAGACTTTACAGGTCTTTTGAATTAGAAAAAGCCCTGTGGAGACTCATTTTGGAAAGCAGAGCATGAAATGGATTTTAGCCTCCCCTGGCCGCCCCAGCCAGGTGCTTCTGTACAGTGTACAAACTGCACAGCTGCACTTAAAGGATTTGGGTGGTACTATCAACTATAGCACATGAAAGTTCTATCACTTAAATAATTCCTTGTGAATAAGTTTTCTCCTCTCTCTAGGAAGCCCCTGCTATTTTGATATGCAATGAAAATCAGAAGATGATGAGACAGATAATTTCACACACCACTGGTGGGAGTATAAATGGTGTAATATTTCTGGAGGAAAAAATAGTAAGAGTCTTAAAGAGGCTTATATCTTTTGGTTTAGTAATTCCATTTTGAGACCTTATTCTAGAAATAATCAAAGATACAGAAAAATATTTATATAGTGTTTATATAATAGTGAACATTGTAAACTATCTAAACATCTGATTATAGTTTAATGGAACACTCTGCATCATGTAAATTGCTTTTCAGAGAAGCTTTGATAAAATAGAGCAAAAAGCTTACTAAAATGTTGAGTGGAAAAAGCAGGATGCATAATTGCATATTTATATGATTCCATTAAAAAATATATTGAAAAAATCCTGGGATAAATGACAACAAAATATTCACGGCATTTCTCTCTGAAGAGCAATCACAGGTGATTTGTGTGTGTGTGTGCCGCATGTCATGCGGGATCGTAGTTCCCTGACGAGGGATCAAACACATGCCCCCTGCAGTGGAAGCGGAGTCTTACCACTGGACTGCCAGGGAAGTCCCTTCAAGTTCTTCTTGACACATTCTCCTTAGATTGAGCATTTTTATTATTATAAACAGAAAAGGAGTTATTTTTTTCATTTCTGAAAAATTAAATTGCTTAGAATAGGAGCTACATTAGCTCATTAGCATGGTCCGTTAATGGGTTAACTAATATAAAGCACAATGAAGGTTTAATGTGGTGGGAAGGAAGATAACAGGAATTCCTAGAACTGAGACTATTTTGAGTAGTCTGAATTACAAAGGAGAGGATAGCTGAGGCTTTAACTTGGTTGGGCAAATGGACAGTTAAACAGTGAGAAGGATGGCTGCTTCTGGTCAAGGTGGAGTAACTAGGACCAGATATACCCTCCTGAAATAACTAAAAGCCTGACAAAATATATCAAATGATAGTTTTAAAGACATTGAGCATTAAGCAGGAAAGGACAGTGACCTCTGAGTCAGAAAACAATAAAATGAGTTTTACCACTGTGCAGCTTACTGCCTTGAGAAAGTTTCCAGGCTATGACACAGGGAGAAATACCCAAGTGGTCCTTCCTGACTTGGAGAATTAAAACTGGGCTTTTGAGGGACCCAAAGAGCTAGAATTCACAAAGTAGGGTCCTAGAGAGGAGAAATCTGCATTGAGAGAGAATTTCAGAGGTCTGCACAGATTCCCCCTAGAGTATTTAGCTGAGTACTGATCAGTACATACATTAAGGAAACTACTGGAGACCAGGGAAAAACAATTCAAAAGATTAGAGGTATAATCCTCAGACCTCACACAAGGCTGGAGGCAAAAAACAATTAATAGAAACTGATCTAGAAATGACATAGATGATAGAATTAGTAGATACGGACATTAAAATATGTATTACACACATTGTAATGTTCAACATTCCATATATTCAACAAATTAGAGGAAAGGTTGAACATGTAGAGATATGAAAGATATATATATATATATATTTGTGTGTGTGTGTGTGTGTGTGTGTGTGTGGTACACGGGCCTCTCACTGTTGTGGCCTCTCCCGTTGCAGAGCACAGGCTCCGGACGCGCAGGCCCAGCAGCCATGGCTCACGGGCCTAGCCACTCTGCAGCATGCGGGATCCTCCCGGACCGGGGCATGAACCCATGTTCCCTACATCGGCAGGCGGACTCTCAACCACTGCGCCACCAGGGAAGCCCTGAAAGATATTTTTTGAAAGACACAACTTGAATTTCTATAGATAAAAACTACAATATCTGAGATGAAAAATACACTGGATGGAGTTAACCAGAGGAATACATTGTAGAAAAAAAAGTTAGTGAATGAAATAATGTGGAAATAGAAACTATCCAAATGAAAAATGCCAAGGGGAAGGGGGGAGACTAAAAAAAGTAGAAGAACATCTATAAGCCGCAGAAGAATTTCAAGCAGCCTAATATAAGTGTAACTGAGGTCCCCAAAGGAAAGCCTAGATTGGAGGACAGAAAAAAATTAGAAGAAATATGGCGAAAAATTTCCCAAATTTGATAAATACTGTAAACCCATGAATCCAAGATTCTCAGTAAACCACAAGAACAAGACACACAAGAAAACTAGAGTGAGGCACACCATAAACAAATTGCTTAAAACTATTGGTAAAGAGAAAACCTTAAAAAAAAAAAAAAAAAAAAAAGAGAAAACCTTAAAAGCAGCCAGAGGAAAAAAGACACATTATGTACAGGGGAACAAAGACTACAGATTTCTCACTGGAAACAATGGAAACTGTAACACTTTTAAAATACTGAAAGGAATAAACTGTTTACCTAGATTTCTATACTCAGCAAAAATATCTGCCAAAAATGAAGGTAAAATAAAAACTATTTCAGATATACAAAAGCTGAAAGAATTCATCACCAGCAAGCAGAACTGCACTATAAAAAATGTTTAACGAAGTCCTTCAATCAAAAGGAAAATGATAACAGACCAAAATGTAGAACTACACAAAGGAACGAAGGACACCAAAAATGGTGACTATGTAGGTAATTATAAAGATATTTTCTCTTATTATTTAAATCTCTTTGAAAGATAATTGACTGTTTAAAGCAAAATAATAATATGTTTCAGGGCTTATAAACTATGCAGAAGTAAAATGTATTACAATCATAGTACAAACACTGGGGGGAAACAAATGTAAGTATACTGTTATAAAGTTGTTATACTATATAAGAAGTGATTTAATATCACTTGAAGACAGATTATGATGACTTAAAGATGTATACTGTAAACTCTAAAGCAAACACTATATAACCATCAAAGAGTTACAGCTAATAAGCCAACAAAAGAAATAAAATGGAATTATAAAAATGTTCAATTAATCTAAAATAAGGCAGAAAAAAAGTAAACAAAGAACAGTCAGCACTAATAGAAAACAAATAGCAAGATGACAGATTTAAACACAAACATTTCAATACTCACATTTAATGTAGATGGTTTAAACACTCCAACTAAAGGACAGAGATTGTCAGATTGGATAAAATAACAAGACTCACCAATATTCTAAACCTACTTAAAAAGAAAGTTAAATAGGTTCAATATTAAAGAACAGGAAAGGTACACAATGTTAACACTAATGAAAATAAAAGAAAATATTAATATCAGACAAAGTAAATTTCAGAGCAAAGAATGTTTCCAGGGATAAAGAGGGTCATTTTGTAATGATAAAAGGATCAATTAATGAAGATGACATAGTAATTCTAAATATTTATGTACCTAGTACCAGAGCTTTAAAATACATGAAGCAAAAATTGATGAACTTCAAGGTGAAAAAACTTACCATTAGAGTCAGAGATTTCAATTTCCCTTTCTCGAAAATTGACACGTAGGGCTTCCCTGGTGGCGCAGTGGTTGAGAGTCTGCCTGCCGATGTAGGGGACGCGGGTTTGTGCCCCGGTCCGGGAAGATCCCACGTGCCGCGGAGGGGCCCGTGAACCACGGCCGCTGAGCCTGCGCACCCGGAGCCTGTGCTCCGCAACGGGAGAAGCCACAACAGTGAGAGGCCCGCGTACCCCCAAAAAAAAAAAAAAAAAAAAAAAAAAAATTGACACGTAGACAAGAAATCAGTAAGCGTATAGAAGAGTAGAACAACACTATTAACCAACTTGACTTCTTTGACATTTATAGATCAAACCACATAACAACAGCAGAATACACATTCTCTTTAACGAATCTGGAACATTAACGAAGCTAGACCATATATCCTGGGTCATAAAACAAAACTTAAAATGTGGAATTAATTAAGATCATTTAAAGTATGTTATCTGAATATTCATATAATAACAGAAAGATATCTGGAAAACAATGTAAAATTTGGAAACTAAAAAACACACTCACTTCTAAGTAACTAATGGGTCAAGGAAATCAATAGGGAAACTATAAAGTCTTTGCAACTGACATAATATGAGTATAGTATTGTGAAATTTATGAAATACACCTTAAGCAGTATTTAGAGGGGAATTTATAGCATTAAACACCTACTGTAGAAGAGAGGTTTCAAATAAATGATCTTAGCTTCAATCATTAGGAACTAGGAAAACAAGATCAAATGAAATCCAAAGTAAGCAGAATAAAGGAAATAAGACCATAGCAGAAATCAATAAAATAGGAAACAGAAAAATATTAGAGAACAAGCAATAAAAAAAAGCTGGTTATGTGAGAAAAATCAATAAAATTGACAAACCTATAGTAAGACTGATCAGGAAAAATGAGAAAGACACAAATGAAAGATCAAGAATGAGAGATGCGAATTAACTTCAGATTCCACTAAAAGAAGATACTAAAAGTATAATAATGAAGTATTATGAACAACTTTATGCCATTAAATTCAACAATTTAGATGAAATATTAAACTCCTTGAAAGACACAAACTACCAATTTCCTTTGGAAATTCCAACTCTGCTCAGTTAGGCAAAAGCAGGTTAGTATATAATTGAAAGAGAACAGAAGCAAGCATGGAAAATTACAGGGCATAGTTATAATGATAGTTTTTAACACCCAGAAATTTTTAGTTCCCTTATGATAAGTTCTTTAGCAAAAAGACATCAGTAGAATCTGAGAATATAATTTTAAATGTGTCAAAGATATCATGGAAAGCATTTGTCTTTCTTAAGGCCTAAAAAAAAGGAGTACTGTTTTACATATTTTTAATATAAGATCTTATGCAAAAAGTAATGTTAATGCAGTGATTAAGGCAAAATTAATGATTCTTGTATTCACCAGAATTATCTTTTTATGAACTTGGATAAAATATCTATAATATTCATAAATGACATGAAATGAGTATCTATAACATATAAGGGGCTTCCACAAATTAACAAGAAAAATAAATGAGGCTATATAAAAATGATCAAAGGATATTGATACTGTGACAATTCACAAGAAAAAATTACAAACACCCATAAATTTAAAAATATTAGGGAGGGTGGGAGGGAGACACAAGAGGGAGGAGATATGGAGATATGTGTATATGTATAGCTGATTCACTTTGTTATAAAGCAGAAACTAACACACCATTGTAAAGCAATTATACTCCAATAGAGATGTTAAAAACAATATTAAAGCATCTTCAACTTTACGAGTTATCAGAAACATGCAAAGTAAAATGATGAGATAGAATTTTTCACCCACTAGCTTGACAAAAAATAGAAGACCACAATAATAATCATCGCTGACAATGAAGAAATGGGAAGTTTCATAATTTCTTTTGGGAATATAAATTGCTATAGCTTGAGAAGAGCAGTTTAGCATTATCTATCAAAGTCTAAAATGCACATATGATGAATAAAGGCTGTACCTCAATGATGCAGAAAAAAGCATTTGACAAAATCAAACACGCTTTTGTGTCAAAAATACTCAACAAACTAGAAACAGAAGGGAACTTCCTCAACCACATAAAGGACATCTACAAAAACACCTGCAGCTAATATCAACTTGATGGTGAAAGGCTGGATGCTTTTCCCTAAGATCAGGAATAAGCAATATATCTGCTGTCACACTTCTATTCAACATCGTATGTACTGGAGTTCTAAGCATGGCAATTAGGCAAGAAAAAGAATAAAAGATGTCCAGATTAGAAAGGAAGGCAAAACTCTCTCTATCTGAAAATGATATACTCTTGTATGTAAAAGATTTTAAGAAATATACCAAAAACCTACAAGAACTAATAAAGTTCTGCAAGTTTGCAAGGATCAAGATCAATATACAAAACTCAATGCACTAGCAATGAACAATCCAAAGCAAAATTAATAAAACAATTCCATTTATAGTAGCATCAAAAATAATAAAATACTGGGAATTCCCGGGCAGTCCAGTGGTTAGGACTCTATGCTTCCACTGCAGGGGGCACGGGTTCAATCCCTGGTTGGGAAACTAAGCTCCCGCATGCCATGGTGCAGCCCCCCCCAAAAAAAATTAAAAATTAAAGTAATAATAAATATGAATAATAAGTTTAACCCCCAAAAAAGTCAAAGATTTGTATGCTAAAAATTACAAAACATTATTGAAAGAGATTAAAGAAGATATAAATTAATGGAGACACATCCTGTGTTCATGGATTAGAAAACTTAATATAATTAAGATGGCAATATTCCCCAAATTGATCTATAGATTCAACACGATCCATATCAAAATACCAACTGGAGTTTTTATAGAAATTGACAAGCTGATCTTAAAATTAATGTGGAAATTCAAGTGACCCAGTATAACCAAAACAACCTTGGCAAAAAAGAACAAAGTTGAAGGACTCACTCTTTCTGATTTTGAAATTTACTACAAAGCTACAGTAATAAAAATAGTGTGATACTGGAACAAGGATAGACATATAGATTAATGGAATATAATTGAGAGTACAGAAATAAACCATTACATGTACAGTTAGTTGATTTTTTACTAGGTTGCCAAGATCATTCAATGAATGAAACAATAGTCTATTCTTAGATAAATCACTGTTTTCATAGAGATGGACCACTATGATTTTTGGGGGTCAGAATCAAGTGCCCACTGTTGAGGTCAGGAATTCAGGGGCCCTGGGACTGACACCTCTGACATAGTGTGGGTGAAGAGCAATTCCCATACACACACACACACCCCAATGCTAGGCAGATACAAATAACAGATGTCAACTATACCAAACACAAATTTTTTTTTCTGACAGTTTGGACTTGAAAGGAAGTAGAGAGGTCAGTATAGCTTAAGTGGAATGTGGAGATGAGGAAGCTTATTAGAACAGAAGTGACAAGTACATTTAAGTGCTTGTGCATAGTAACAAATAGTGAGCATTTAAAGATACAAAAGAAGTGGAAGCTAATCAATGAATCTAAAGAGTAATTATTCCCAACTCTCCCTTAGAAAGTGTATTCAATAAAAAAATTCCTTCCTTAATCCTTGGAAGATGACCCAGGCTCTTCCTTAACTTTCTTTTTTTTCTCATAGATTGATTCTATATTTTACAGGTATTACAGAGAGATTAAATATACAAATATTGTTGATGCGTTTACCGCCTTTACATACATATGTATATGAACATTTCAAACATATTTTGATCTAGGGAAATTAACTTCTTCTTGCTAAAGTAATACAACGTTGAATCACCACTTTAAATCACGTTGTACAGTCTATAGAGTCATTGGAACCTGAAATTCCAGTACCCAGGATTATATTAATCAGCACTTCAATCTTCATTAATGATAGGATTCTCTCCACTCACCCTTTTACCCAGAAAGAGCAAAATTGCAGGCAAGCCGCAGGTGGCCTTGGCAAAAGGGAACGTGGTAGGCTTCTTTCTCTTGTTTGTTCACCTCCTCCCACATTGCTGACCCCTCTAAGTGGGAGTACTAGGGGGAAGGAGAGGAAAGGGAGGCAGAAAATTTCTTCCAGGATTGGTACTATTTTAAGATGTCGGGACTTCCCTGATGGTCCAGTGGTTCTGACTCCCCGCTTTCACTACCGAGGGTGCGGGTTCAGTCCCTGGTCAGAGAACTAAGATCCCCCATCAAAAGAAAACAATCTGCATTCTCTGGCTCGGCAGATATTTAAAGCTGAGTCTTCTCTCTCTCTCTCTTTTCTTAATGTGAGGCTTGCAGGATCTCAGTTCCCTGACCAGGGATCGAACCCAGACCACTGCAGTGACAGCATTGAATCCCAACCACTAGGCCACCAGGGAACTCCCTAGAGCTTGAGTTATTCTTCAAAATGGCTTTAAGGATCCTTTGGAGACTAACCTGATAAACCCTTCCAACTGCAACGCCCATGCCATAGGTCTTTCTTTCTGTATTTACAGCTACTGATCCACCCTTAGGTGCTACTAGAAACAACAGCCCATTTATCAGATTCTCTGTTGAAGACCTTCCCAGGCAATCTTCTCGGATAAATTTCTTGCTTTGTGAAATTATAAATTTTCCTTATTGTTTAAGTTAATTGAGTCATAGTTTTAGGTTATCTGCAACCAAAGGCACTTTTACTGGTAATAGTGTTACATTAACTTTTATTTTTCTCTTCCTGGTATTGTTTATTTTATGGGAAGGGAGTTGCTGATTGTGTGTTTGATTTCTCTTTAGGAAATTTCAGTGGTCCTGTTTTGGAAGCTTGAAACTTATGGCCTTCAAGACCTCAGAGAATATTGAGAAAACTAATAAATTGATTATGACTATGAATAAAAATTATAATAACGAATTATTTTTAAAAGTCTTTAGAATCTTATCCCCAAATAAACTAAGGGCAGGGTTCCCAGATTTTTCTTCTTAAACCTCCCTAAGTGAGTTTTTTCTGAGATTGACAGATTTTATTTTCACTGTATTTTGAAAATTAGATGCAATGCCCATGTGTTTTAAGCAGTAACTGTAGTATATTTGCCTTAAAAACTGACAAGAAACCAAAAGAACTAGAACAAAGAGCACTAATTTTGTACCCAGCTGCATGCTAAACACACAATGAACCAATTTGAACACAAATATAACTGCTATTTTCAGATGTTTGTTTAATTTCATAAGTAACACATGAATATATTCTATTATGAAAGATTCAATCTCCAAGTTCCTTTCCTTTTTATAAGTATTTGCATACATACACGCATATAACTTTAAATATTTTATATAAATGTAGTCATCATAAATATACTGTTCTGTGGTTTGCATTTTTACTTAATAATTTATTTTGAAAAATTTTCCAAGTCAGTATACAGAGCTCATTTTAACAACAACATAATATTCAATAATGGAGTGCATATAATTTATTTAACCATATCTAGTAACTGATATTTAGGTTCCTTCCAATTTTCAATTATTACAATGTTGCAATGAACTACGGACATTTCTTTATTCATATTTTTCTGTAGCATTTTAAAAAATTGAGACAATATATACCTGGAACAATAAAATATCCTTTAAATCACTCCCAGATGCTTGCTTAAAGTTCTTGCTTCAACTATATGTAGAGAATTATCTAAAGCAGGTTATAATAATATATCATTGGAACAAATAGATTACTGCCTGCATGGACATTACCTAAAGTAGTATACCAAAAAATGTCTCATGTCTCAAAATGGAACTGCAACAGAGAAGTTCATGACTAATGAACTTGACTAATCTAATTGGGAATGCAAGCTGACTTTAGTCATGGCCTATTTAACCAAATTTCCTTTTTCTCCTTTTCTTCCCTCCCTTCCTTCTTCTCACACTTGTAGATATCACCAACAATTTATTAAATATATTCGAATACACCTTTCAAGTCTTGGTACTTCCATTACCCACTGAGGTTCATTTGTGTAATAATTATGACATATGGACAGCTACTAAGAGGTGTTTCTAATTTTCACAATCAGTTAGAAGACTAAAAGATCAGCTTTTGAAAAGTGGTCCTCTTTTAAGCAGTTACAGAATTAACACTTGTCAAGCTGTTTGTTTTTCATTGTAAGGGAAGACTTGCATTATATTTTTATTGCCTGAAACAAACCTTGGCCATGCTTTTCATGTTATCATGTCGTCTATAAATAGATTTTCTCATTCAGCAGAAAGGAAGCAGAAATTTGATAAGTTCTACATAAGGTATCAGATATTCCTGTGGTTCATGGGTCAACAAACCGAACGATGACACCTCACATATTACAGTCTGCATTAGCAGTAATTCTTAGTTTGGAAACCTAAGAAGAATATTGTAACAGAATCAAGGTCAGAAGGCATCAGAGGGTATTTTTAGACTTCTGTGGGGTCATGATCTGCTCTTTTTAGGTGTGGATTTCATGTATTAAAATTCAATAACTAGTTTTCCCAACTTCATAAAGCCCTTAAGGCAAAATGCATAATGAAAAATTCCTTGGGGTCCTAAACAGTAACAAAGGATACATTTTCATTTTAATCCCAATATTGTTTTCAGCAGTTCTTCAACTTGTTTACTGTTGTGTCCTAGGTCTTCCCAGGCAGCAGGTTGTAAAAGGCTTCTGTGATTTGACAGTACAAGAGCCCATAATGGAATGAACAAGTTATTCCAGTTAGCACAAAGGCCAGGTTAGATATCAGTCTAGGGCAGATGTAGGTAACATTCCTTGTACACGTAAGGAATTTTGTTAAACAAAACTTCCAGTCAGGTTGAATTAAATTTAACCATACTAGAGAAAGAAAACGTTCAGAGACTTTGTAAATAGCTTTCTTAGAAGGCTATAAATCTGGCTTAAGTCTCTCAGTTGAGTCTTTTTTAAAAATCTTAATTAGGGCTTCCCTGGTGGCGCAGTGGTTTAGAGTCCGCCTGCTGATGCAGGGGACACGGGTTCGCGCCCCGGTCTGGGGGGATCCCACATGCCGCGGAGCGGCTGGGCCCGTGAGCCATGGCCGCTGAGCCTGTGCGTCCGGAGCCTGTGCTCCACAACGGGAGAGGCCACAACAGTGAGAGGCCCGCGTACCCCCCGAAAAAGTAAATATAAATAAATAAATAAAGGGACAGTTAACATCACTAGCAAAAAACCCAAAAAAAACAAACAAACAAACAAAAAATCTTAATTATACTCTCTCAGCATTTTTGTGCTAACATCCAGAGCAGTCTCTTCAAACTCTGACCAAAGATCGTTTTGAAATGTAATGAGTTAGAATCAAGTTTGCATTTCTATCCGCAAAGTTGATTAAAAGAAAAACCAGAGGAGATTTTCATTCTAATTCTGATTCTACTCTCAATGATCTTAGGTAATTGTCACAAGTATTTCATATCATTTGTGATTTATTAATCATAAATGCTTTCTCAAATTTTGATTGTATGATGACAGTGTTCCAATATTCTTCAAATTTTTGAAGTGTGAATTTAACATGGTTTTATTAATCACATAGGAAAAGAATAAGTGACTACCATTGGCTCTTAATTTTGCAGCATATCCAATTTATTTGATTCCTGGTCAGTGGTGGCATGGGATTGGACTATGAGAAGTGGAAGTTCCATTCATTATTCATTTTCCATGACCAAGGTTTGCCAAATTTCACCACGAACCCCTTGGCCACTGCCATTTTATAGAAAAAAAGCAAAAGGCATAGAGATGTTGAATAACTTTCCCAAACTCACATAGCATTTTAGTAACAAATCAGAATTAGCTTTCTGGAAATTTCAAGATGTGACTTAACCTACCAAATGATCTTAAAATACCAATGTAGTGACTGAAAATAGGAATGCATTGTAGCTGATGCCATAGAACAGTAGTGTAGAAGCTTGCCATTTTTCCTAAGAGGGAAAAAAAAGAACAATGCATATAAACAGAATAAGAAATATAAATAGCCAATTAACATATAAAAATAGGTACCATTACTAAGAACTAAAAACAAGTAGATATACATGGAAAAAAGTCTGCCAGAACACACACCACTTAATAGTAGTTACCTTTGGGAATCAGGATTGTGGAAGGAAAGACTTTTATTTTTTAACTTAAACATTTTTGTATTGTTTATATTTGTTACAACCAAAATATATGATAGTCAACAAATATTTATTGAACTTCTATAGCACTGTATTTGGAATATATCAGTGAACAAAATAAAATTTCCTGTCTCCATGAAGCTTATATTCAGCTTCTGTTACACTGTAGTTCAAAAAACAGCTGAGGCATCTTTCATTTAAATTTAATTCAAATAACTACAGCAGAAAAAAATAGAGGGAACTGCTTTCTCAAGCAGCATAAGTTACACTGAGCTGGATTTGTTTGTTTGTTTTTAAAGACTATGAGGACAAAAGACCCATGTGAAGGTGGAAAAAGGAATAAAACAAAAAAATTAAAACAGACTTTGGAGATAGATAATATTGCAATATGTAAACTATATTTATCTCCAATGTCAGCCATGTTTTATGATTTCAAGAAAATATCTAAAGCATGAATCACAAAACGTAAAAGTGAAGCAAGAATAGGGGTTAGTGTTTTTTTTGTGTGTGTGTGGTACGTGGGCCTCTCACTGTTGTGGCCTCTCCCATTGCGAAGCACAGGCTCCGGACACGCAGGCTTAGCGGCCAGGGCTCACGGGCCAAGCCGCTCCGCAGCATGTGGGATCCTCCCGGACCGGGGCACAAACCCGCGTCCCCTGCAGTGGCAGGTGGACTCTCAACCACTGTGCCACCAGGGAAGCCTGGGTTATTTGTACTAGAACATGATTTCTGTAGCACATTTGAGAGACTTTTTATTTTTATAACTTGAGTGTCAGATGACAGAAGGAGGAAGAAACCTGTGAAGGAAATGAGAGTATAACAAAATACAATCTGAATCGGGGCTTTGAATCTTAGGCCAAACGGTTCAGCTAATGTTGAACAAAGTATTGTACATATTCCAGAGCAGGGGCATTTACTGCACTGCAACTGAATAAACCAGGTGGCCAAGTGATTGCTTCAAAATCTCCCTTTAATTAAAAATTGATTTGCTTCTTACAAGGCTGACTCATATTTCTGACTGTTTTATTAATGAATACATATAAATGTTTCCAGGCATATACATGAACAATACACTATTCATGGTGCGGTTTCAATCAGGTTAAATTTTTAGATGTTTGTAAGTTTATACTTGAAGATTTTCTTTGCTACATGATACATTTTTTCTGAATTTGATTTTGGATGCTGCAACAAAGTTTTCAAAATGCTATGTATACATTGTACTTGTTCAGTCATACTGAAGAGAACACTAGTTTCCAAGTACTCACCCAAAACAATTATAGCTACATTCCTATTGAATACAATAAATTATGCTATAAAGAGCTACTGTACTTGTGAAGGTAAATTCTGTATCATATAGTCATTCAACTTTCATTCTGTTAATCATAGATTCTGAAATATATACATATATATATTATATTCATATATAATATATTACATATACTAGATATCACATATGTTCTTTACATATTGTATGTATATGCTTTTTCTTCATTTATTTAACTAGTGAATAAGAAACAACCAAAAAAACACCAGTGGAGAAGGATTTCTTAATAATATGCTTAGTGTATTTAATATTGCTATTTTTCAAATGTTAATACTTACCAATTAAGCTTTCCACATTTTTCAAATCACATTTTCCTTGGAATGAGGTGAATTTTGTATTATAAAATGAATCAAAATACTCTTGATTCTTTTATACATGATTCTTCTAAAAGTTTCTTGGTGAAATCAAATAGTCATCCAAGAATCGGTAGACTTTTTAAAAAAAATTCTCTATGATCTTTTATTGTTAAGTTATATTTTAACTTAAAGCAGAAGCTCTATTTTATGGAATATGAACTAAATTGATATTGAAAATCCTGAACTCATTCCTAAAACTCTGAATTTATGAAACTCAAATTAATTGGACAAGTTGGAATGATTAATTTTGCTGAGGTGTTAGGATCAGAAAGAGTAGGTGTCGATTCTCTTTCAGTACTAAATTAATTCCATGTCAATGAAAAGACACACAAAATAGTTGCCTGTTGTTTAGTAGCCTTCAATAAAGGCTACCACGGGAAAGGAAAAGAGAAATAAGTAACAATTACTGAAGACCTAAATTTTCCAAGAATTGATACAAATGTTTTTCCTTAATTCTTACAGTAGTATTATGACAAAGGAAATGTTA
Source organism: Neophocaena asiaeorientalis asiaeorientalis (assembly GCF_003031525.2). Taxonomy (NCBI): domain Eukaryota; kingdom Metazoa; phylum Chordata; class Mammalia; order Artiodactyla; family Phocoenidae; genus Neophocaena; species Neophocaena asiaeorientalis. Next base: position 271,435 of record NW_020172364.1, read on the forward strand.
TTTAACCATTTAGAGATGAGGGAAAGTAACTTTTTCAATGTCACACGATTAGTAAGTAGCTGTGTGGTTCAGCCAGGATTGGTGACTTCAGAACTCAGTTCTTAATGACTGTACTCTACTGCCCATTTGATTGGTCTTAATTTCCTTTTGTCTCCTTGATTACTGTTAATTTTCTATTTTCATGTTTCTTTTTCTTTTCCCCCATTTCCCTTCTTTCTTTCCTTTTCCAATACGAATGGAGAAAGGCAAGTAAACAACAAATATTCCTTCACTGCATTGGGAATAATACATCAAGGATATCCTAGATATTTTGCCTTATTTATTTTCAAATTCCTTACGGTAAGGGAGGAATCCTAAAACAGCAATCCTAAAAGGTTTTATCATTTAGGTACTTGCAGGAAATAGATGGCATACTCAAATTGGATAATTTGAGGAGATTTTTTTTCAAAAGAGACTATTTTAGAAGTATCATCAGGTTATAGGGAAACTACATGAGATAGTGCAGTAAGAGTTGGGCTCCCTTACCAGTGCTAGGCCTGCAAGGGGTGGAAGGCTATGGGGGTGAGGCTGGGTTTGTGGCTTCCTGAACCTAGGGACTCAGAAAGCTCTGTGAAGAGGGCCGTCTGACAGGTACTCTGATCTTCAGTCAATGGATGCAAATAGATGCAGGATGGTGCAACCAGTTCCCATAGCTCTCTACCTTCTTACCATTTCCTACTAGGGCTCTCTTGGCAGCCTCCACCCAAAGCTGAAAGGGAAAGAAGCCTGTGATGCAGTCAGTGCAGGTCAGACTCCTAAGGCATAGAGCTGGCTGAAGAAGAGTGGAGAGAGAGCCTAGAGAGGCAAACAGAAGGCATCCAGCACAAGGTCCAAATTGTGATGAGAAGAAGCAGTGCAGCTACTCAAGCTAAGGGGTATTTCCTTGTTTTCCAAAAGCTTTCATTTTTGCTAATATCAGAAATAGCTTTCCCTGATCAATCCCATCAGTATTCATGTAATTTCTTTGTACAAATTGCAATGACATTAAATATTTTAATGTGTTCCTGATTAATTTATCATTTCTTTCATGCGTATCATTATTTCTAAGTTTTTGCAGTGTGTATATGTTATGTATGCTACTACTGAATCAGAAATGGGCAGCCTGGGGCCTCTTAGGTCAGATGGCTAGGCCCTGGTACTACAAAACACAATGTTGAGAGTAGCTATGGCCCCGAGACCATACTAGCCTCAGGCAGCCTGTATCACACAAAGCTTAAGAATAAGGGCACTGGGGCTCCCCTGGTCGCGCAGTGGTTGAGAGTCCGCCTGCCGATGCAGGGGACACAGGTTTGTGCCCCGGTCCGGGAGGATCCCACATGCCGCGGAGCGGCTGGGCCCGTGAGCCATGGCCGCTGAGCCTGCGCGTCCGGAGCCTGTTGCTCTGCAACGGTAGAGGCCACAACAGTGAGAGGCCCGCATACTGCAAATAAATAAATAAATAAGTAAAATAATAATAATAATTTCATTAGTAATGCAATCCCCTAAGGTTCTGGTCACTTTACTCTTCCTCTAACCCATTAATAAATTTTTGAATGGAAAATGCAATAATAATATTAATAATAACAAAACAGTATCATTAAAATGCCTTCACAGTATATTTGCCTGGAAAACTGATGTCTTTTAATGAGGGATCATCAAGAAGATAAAATTCAGAGTTATCAAACTTGTTGAGTTTCTGTGAATTAATTACTTATTATTCTCCAAAATGTCATCTTACCAAGGACATCTTTTTCCCCAAGAAGATAATTCTTAGCAGAGAAGGAAAAAATGTTTCTATTTTCATGCCATGGTAGAAAAAGAATTTGCAAAGCAAGATCAGAAAAAGAAATATAATAAATCTATAATCGACTTTCAGAAAACAAAATTGTAATAAAATATCAAGACTGGGTGCATTAATAATTTTGTTAAGTTCTCAAGCCATTTCCTAAGTGAAGTTATATATTATTTGGCCTTTCTCAAAATAGATGCTGAGACACTCTTAGCAACAATATGACCTATGAATAAGAGTATTATAGTTAACTATCTTCATATTAAAGCTTATACACAATGTGATTAGTAAATTGAAAAATTCGAAGGAAATTGAAAATCCAAGAATTATATCCTTTTTCTTCACTTTTCTCCCACTCTTTACTCCTTGGGGAGGGGGTGGGGAATCCACATAATTTTCAAAATTTTACTCAACATATACCCATCAAAAGAATATGAGAGGGCTTCCCTGGTGGCGCGGTGGTTGAGAGTCCGCCTGCCGATGCAGGGGACACAGGATATTCCAGAAATGTTTAATTGATAAATGAATGAAAAATTGTTTTTATAAGAATCAGTTATTCTTAATATTACACTAGAATTTTCAAAAATCCTGTCTTAGACTCCATACAAATGTATATTTGGTTACATTGATTATGTACATTAATTATGTAACCAAATAATCTTTATGTAATAATAAAGATTAATAAAATAAATAAAATAATAATTGATTATGTAACCAATATATCTAATAATGCCTGGCAGAGGAAAAAAAAAACCTTATTTATGGATTAAAAACTAGCTTTATTCAGTGGACTGAAGCCAATACACCCTCTACATCTGCTGTTCTTTTTTTTTTTTTTTTTATTTTTTTTTTTTTTTTTTGGCTGTGTCGGGTCTCAGTTGCAGCACACGGGATCTTTCGTTGCAGTGTGTGGGCTTCTCTCTAGTTGTGGCACACGGGCTCCAGAGCACCGTGGGCTCATTAGTTGCAGTGTGTGGGCTCTCTAGTTGTGGCAC
>NW_020172364.1:274325-274505 GCF_003031525.2 Neophocaena asiaeorientalis asiaeorientalis
CATCTTCTGTTCTTTTTTTTTTTTTTTTTAATTTATTTATTTTATTTTTGGCTGCTTTGGGCCTTCGTTGCTGCACGTGGGCTTTCTTTAGTTGTGACGAGCAGGGGCCACTCTTCCTTGTGGTGCACGGGTTTCTCATTGCAGTGGCCTCTCCTGTTGCAGAGCATGGGCTCTAGGCAC